>NC_012875.2:30287564-30587564 GCF_000003195.3 Sorghum bicolor
AGCGCCCCCGATGTGCTGAACGACCAACACGACCCGCAGGACCCCTGCAAATAAAGAAATCCACTATAAATCAAAACAAATTGATAAACTCTGGCCATTCCCCATCGAGCGAATCCAAGAAGAGGAGACGCGGTTCTGGGATTGGATTGAAATTGAATCGTGGCGAAGGAAGAATCAAGGACGGGACGGCACAGGACCTGGTCCTTGACGGGTCCGACGGCGCCATGTTCACGCCAGTCGAAGTCGGTCGGGAGGCCGTCGGTGGGGAGGATAGGCGCCTCATGCGCCGACCCCGACCCCTTGAGCAGGTCCTGTCCGGAGGAGCGGGAGCGGCGGAGGCCGAGGAACTGCCGCCGGAACTCGGCGGGGGTGAGGTCAGAGAACTTAGTGACCCCGTGCACCGCCGTGGGGTCGAGCCGCTGGTGGCGCCGCGAGCGGAGAAGGTTGGCCTTGAACACGGACATCCGGTGCGCGCGCTCTTCGTCGTCGCGGTAGGTCTTGCCGAACCGCCGGACGAAGCTCGCGAAGTGCGCCTCCGCGTTCAGCTCCAGCTCGTCGTCTGCGCCGTCGCCGACCACCTGCTCGATGAGCGGATCCTCAGCGGCGGAGGCGTCGGGCGAGCAGAGCGCGGCAGTGGAGAAGAGGAAAGCGAGGAGAAGGAGTAGGAGGCGGCGAGCCATGGCAATTGGTCGTGTTAGAGCTCTGTGTTGCTTGGGTGGCTGTCCCTGTTGCCCCCATGTAGGATGCGGACATGCGGTTGCGTGGAGACAATAGCGATTAAGGCTGGTATGTTCTCCTTGCTTGTTGTGTCAAACTATCATCCTATCAATACCGTGATAAGGATATCAATTCTATCAATACCGTGAGAAGGACTTCAATGGTAAATTGTAAAGCTACGCGTAGCAAGGTGTTAACGGCTTAACGCAGAATCTGGTCAAGACACCGGGAGGGAATAGATCGTCCGATGGTCTATAACTCTATATGCAGTGAAAGTAGATCTAATTGGTGAGGTCAACCAACATGTTAGTGAGCCCAATCCAACGCTCGTTATTCGCTCAAAATCCCCACGAATGTCTCTTAGGAAGAATGTCCCTTCATCTGCCAGTGGCGGACCCAGGAATTAAAATCAAGGTAGTCTTAAAAATTTTTTTCATGCGCAACATGACAAAATTCAAAGAAAAAAATCGGTAAAATAACTATAATATAAGCAAATTGCGACAATACAATTTAATGTTCGAAGTTTACATAAATTAGTCTGAAACTTACACAAATAGATTACATATAAGATAATGTCTTACATAAATATAAAAGACTACTTTAGTTTGCGCTTTCTCATTGCCATGAAAGCATGAATTATGTCATTATCACGCTCAATAAAGGTAACCAAACAATTGTTCAATAGCCTATCACTCATACTATTTCTCACTTTATTCTTCACTAAACACAAGGCAGAGAAAACTCTTTCAACACTTGTCGCCACCGGTAAGATCAATACCAATTTAAGGACTAAGTACACCAAATCATAATATTCATGTTTATTAGTGTCAACAAGCTTGTTAGAGAGCTCACCGAGGGTGGTCAGTCCTTGAAATCTGTTATCCATCTTCACATCTTCAATATAAGTGCCAAGTTGAATTTCAAGTGTCCTCAAATCCAAACTTGAAAAATCATTGGGATAATAAGTTGCAAGCTTGAGGATTTTCTTAGCATCAAATGAGGCAAATGAATTGGAAGGATTCAATGCTGCCACATCTCACAGAGTCACGGCCTAAAAACATATCAACAAATTTATTCAATTCTTGGCTCACAATCTCACAGAGTCACAGCCTCACAGACAGTAGATCTGGGAGAAAATCAAATCCCTAAACCAATAAACCAGGAAGCCATAGTTACTGTGCACAAATAAAATCAACTCACTACAGGAACAGAAGACTTGGCCTGGGCGCTTGCCGCTTGGCCGGCGCCGGTGCCGCGGTGCAGACTGCCCACTGGGGACTGGCGGGCGGCGGCCGTCGAGCGGACTGCCGGACTTTGTCCAGGCTTCGGGCGCCGGGCGAAGGGCGAAGGCACCAGGCCGACGGCCGGCAGGGCGAGGCCGTGAGGGTGAGGGAGGCGGGAGGCCGGAATCCCGCCGGAGCGTGGAAGCGTCAGGCCGTCGCGGCGGCTCCTCCTCGCCACTTCGCCATTCGCGTGGCCGTAACTCGCGACTCCCAGCAGGTAGCGACGCACAGAATGTCGGGTCAGGATGAACGGAGGAAAAGGGAAGGGAGAAAGAAGAGTACTGGGCTGAAAGGTGTATTAAAATTTTTTTGGCCAAAATTCAGGGTAGTCCTGGGTCTACCTGGACTACCTCTTGGGCCCGCCACTGTCATCTGCTAGTGATGTTGCTTCTCCATTAAGTGAATTCTAGCAAATACCCCTTGTGCATCTCTCCTAGATATCAACTCGACATGCTCAGCAACGGTTGCAAGATTATCGGCAATTTCATTGAACTCCTCTTGCGCAATATTCACGCTGAGATCCAAGAGACAGGAACAGTCATTGACATGAGTTAGCAAGGCATTGATATTCAGATTGGCTTTCTCTCCTTATCAACCAAGTACTCACCGGACTAAGATACTTAGGGCAAAGACCATCCTGTGAGTCCGGACTCTACAATAGCTCCTCGTTCCATTCCACATCTATGTGTGGCACCACATCAAGCACTAGTTAGACGTGGCCTTGTTATAACATTCTTTTGAATACTTGAGGAGAAGAACACTTAGTAGGTCTCTATCATAGCAATTTTACTTTTATGCCTTCCTCACCACAAGCTCCTTGCCACTGTGATTCATGACGAATAACTAGACCGCAAGTCCCAACCTCTGGTGGTAGTGTCACCCACACGAAGCCTCAACCACTAAGGGTGGGCTCCAACCTGAGTCACTGCCGCCGCCATGTGGATCTACTCATTGGATCATGTGTGTGCTTAAACCTAAGTCGCTCTAATGAGTATAAAATTTTTACTACAGTTTAAGCATACAATAATTATATTATCATAAAAATTTCACCACAACTGGACCATAGAAACTGCAACTATAAATTATGCATTTAATTACATAAAAGCATAGATCTAAAGCCACAATAAATACTTTTTACTAAAACATATCATATTATATGTTCATCTACTCATGTAAAGTCTAACAAAATTTTTTTTTTTATTTTATGGTTTTTCTCTGATTTACTGTGATTTTTGAAAGATTCAACCAAAATAAATAAATAAAAAAAACCACCTTCAAAACCAGTAGGGTGGTGTTTTGTCTGATCTTGAAGTTCAAGGAGGAAAAGTGGATTTTTATGAAAGTTGAAGAAGGTAATATAGACTTTTTCCTTTGTTATATAGTCCTTAATCCTACAAGCCTTGGGCTTGGGCTGCGACTTGGCCAACGGACTTGATAGCCCATGCACATATTGCTACGGTCCATCGCACTGCTTGCATGACACTGTTGAAGATAAAGCATAACGATGATCATGGATAACTCGTGGGAAATCAATCAGCCAGGATCCCAGTCAAATAGCATTAACGAATTGGCACATATCATGACATGAAAACACAAATTTGAACTTCCAAATGCCTGATTTATTCCCAGTGAGTATTACAAAGACAGAGACAAACCTAATTTTGTTGTCCAAAATCGCCCGTGCACAAGGGAGTACAATACCATTAAATGTTAAGCAAAAGTAGAAGTACATCAAGCTAACTCAAATCTTACATTACCATCCCTCCATCAATTGTAAGCACCTGCGTGTAGCAAAGGGTTAGTTGAGATGTTCAGAAACAAAACCCTGAAAAGTGCGCATATACATTCGTAGTTTCACACACCTGTCCGGTCATATAGCTAGCTGCGGGGTTAAGGGCCAGGAACTCGACTAGCCCTGCAACTTCCTCTGGTTGGCCGTATCTCCCTGGAAGTAGCATAATAACGTGTACCATTAGGGCTTAGCGGTGAAAGTCTGACATATGAATCTTAAGTTAACCATTTAGTGGGAAAACGAGAATGAGCCAAAAAGAAAAGAAAAAAGGACCAAAGCAATATGATAATACAGTATTTGCATATTCTGCCAAAATTAATGGATTAGAGCATCTCCAAGAGATTAGCCAAATCATTTTTTAAAGGTATATTTTGCTATTATTGAAAGAAAAATGTCTCCAACAGACTCTGTAATGGCTCTTCAAATTTAAAAATTCTCCATCCCACCTTATTCGCTCTCTACTTTTGGATAGCCTACCTCACTAGCCATCCTTTATAGAGTCTGTTGGAGTACTCTAATATCTTTTTATCAAATCTATTTTAGAGAGTAGCTAAATCAGTAAATTTGGCTAGTCTTTTTGGCTAATCTCTTGGAGATGCTCTTATGGTTCTATAAAGTGATGCTTGAGCCACTGTGTACAAACAAAATTTGGATCTCAATTTCATATGGGATTTCAGTTCCCGGCTTTGCTTTCTAATTTCTTACTACTCTTTTCTTACAGTGTTTTTAAAGATAAAAAAAATGCTAACTCTTATTATCCTATGCTGGTAATTTGTAAGTTGGGGCCACTTGTCACCTGTTAATAAATAGTACCAGCAATAACCGAATAAGCTTCTTTTCACAATCTATCAGAATACTAATACCAGCAAGTAACTTTCGTATTTGGAGCGTCACTTATAACAAACTAAAAAGTACCAAAAGGCCCCTGGCCAAGGGTGCACCTTAAGATGCAATCCAAGGAACGAGATGATCAGACAGCTTAAGATGCATACCTAATGGAATGGTTGACAAGATTTTCTTCTCAAGCTCTTCTCCAAGTTCGGCAGTCATATCAGATGCAATGAACCCTGGTGCAATAGCATTCACCTGCATGAATATTCAGAAATGCATCAGAAGCCAGACTAGCCAAAGTTCCAAGGGAGCCAATAATGAAAAGATACAAGTTCAGACATTGATATTTCTGCTTGCATACTCCCTGGCAACTGTTTTCGTGAAACCAATCACCCCAGCCTTGGCTGCACTATAATTAGCTTGGCCAACATTGCCAGTAAGGCCAACAACAGATGCAATGTTGATAATTTTTCCCTGCATTTTTACATAAAAATACACACATTACAACAACTTTTTAGAACATATACAAGACAAATCAAACATAACTCATGGTAACAAACTATCAGCCCATTACTGAGGCACGACTCAATAATTATGCATTATCAATGTGAGTCACTGACTGGTCTAAATTCTTAAGGTTTTAATTCCTTTCAGTTATTCATGAACACAAGGTAAACAATCGATGCAAGAAGCCAGTAATTTCGTTGTGCTTCTGAAAGAAAGTTAATATATCCTGAGTCGTGACTGGAAACTGTGTAAGAGGAAGAGTTGCAACAGTTGTTTACTTATGATGCTTGAGTATTGCAAGAGTCCTTAATTCTTATTGGTGCTTTTCTAACTAATTTGCCAGCTACCTACCACAATTCATACATGCTTCTAATCCTAGGTTGCATTTGTACTTTCAAATCCTGAAAACCAGTTGTGTATAAATAAAATTAAAAGTTCTAGTCCAGTTAGCATTCACAAGAGATGTGCGAACCAATTTGAAGAGCAAACAGATTGTACCTTTTTCTTCTTCATCATTACTTTTGTTGCAGCCTGCAATGAATATGTTGCTGTAAGATGCATATAAATATAAATCATAAACAAGGAATGATTGCAAACTTACCTGTGTACACAGGAAGACACCTGTAAGATTGAGATCAATTACATCTTGCCACTGAGATTTCTTCATCCTCATCAATAACGTGTCTCGTGTAATCCCTAATAAGAAAATATTGTTTATGTGCCAAACAAAGTCGACCAAACAGGGAGCTGGCAATGTGCAATCTACCATGGGAACATACCTGCATTATTTACCAGCACATCTATTGTTCCCCATTTATCTAGAGCCTAATTCAATTAACACATGAATCATAAAACCATGGTAATAAAGATTGGTGTGTTTAAAAGCGAAATGGAACATTTCCTTTCTGTAAACAAAATACACTCACTGCTTTCATCATAGATTCTACATCAGCTTCTTTTGAAACATCTCCTCCAAAGGTGACAGCTTCACCACCAGATGCTTCAATCTGCAAAAACAACAATATAAGCATCTGACTGAGTACATGTTCAAGATGGAAAAGGAAAAAAGATAATAAACTGCCATGTCAATGATTGCTCTCAAAAAATTTCTAGGCAGACAACTGTCACCAAGTTTCAATGGGTACTTAAATAACTAATAATTTGCCTTAATCGTGCAAAAAGGTTAATTTTAATTAACCACATTCAGGAATCACCTTTCTATCGTTTTTCTTTGTCTGCACTCCTTGCATTGTTGTTGGTACTATTCTACTAGTCTAAAAACAGTAACAATATACCAGTGAAACAACCAAAGATGGTGCAGAATAAGAAATTGACATCACATTTTTATTTGATTTATGAGATATAATTAAAGGGGCCTATTTATTTGTTCTGATGCTGCAGTGTCTCACAAATGGCAATGAGAATTAAGGACAGTGACATTATCACATTACTAATGATGATAGTGTATGATATGAATTAGGTTAGAACTTAGAAGGTAAGCATTTGCCAGAGTGAGAGTGAACAGCGATGAGTTAAGGTAGAATGTGTGAAAGTGGGTTCTTGAGGCAGAGTAGAACTTGGACAGAGGATATGCAAGGCTGAGGGCGTATGTGAGACTATAGGGAAACCTTACTTTGATTATTCCTAGCTTAAGGAAAACAGCTGCATGGATGTCTCTTTAATAAGAATTAAGAGGCAAGCCATGGCAAAAAGTACCATTGGCTGATTTGCTGTGAGAGAAAAACACTGCTGAATGGCTGGCAGATTCCGCTGATTAGCTGCTTAGTAAACCATGCAACAACCCACAATGTCCCATGTGGCTAACAAGCCAACTGCATGCACTTATGCCTACTAAGTACTAACAACATCTTAAATCTTAACTAATGCATCTAGTACAAATTAACTAAGTATTGTGCCCGTCATCCAGTTGGACCAAGGCCCAACCCACAACAATATATGAATTCCTTTATGGAGCCAACCATGAAAGAACATTTGAGTCTGAGATAAGGATTGCAAAATGCTGAGAATCAGGGAGAGCAATAGCAGCAGTCATCTTAACTTGTAGTGAAAACCAAAGCAATTTACTAATAACAGTTACAATAAATTGGTTATGCACAGCTTGATTGTCTCTATGCTGCTATCTAAAGAGTTTCAGAGGAAAGGAAAAAAAAAGTAATTTGTGAATGGACATGCTCACCTCTTTGGAGACCTCTTCAGCCTCTTTCGAGGACCGGGCATAGTTAACCAGAACCTAAAAATCAAGCAAGAGTCAAGTCCCTGAGATTAGATCAACATGTAATCACATCAGAAAGAAGACACTTTTATCTGGAGGCAGAGATGCATTAGCCTGTATCTAGGCTTGTGCAGTACAGTCTGCCCATGTTTGGTTGCCTTCAGAGGCTCTTATGCAAGAATTGCATAGTGCTCAAAGCGAAAGCAGCTCCAATGCATCATTAGCTAATACATCAGATTTGGTCATATTAGGCAATACAGATTTGCACAATCTGATGGGGCCACACAAAAATGAAATATTATCACCTCTCCTGCCTCTACTAGATACAGGTGACTTCTACTACAATGCATCTTTCCTATGCAGGACAACCAAAATATGGAGGTGATTACATGCAACACAATAAGCAGCCAAACACAATTTTACTAAGATGCAGCTTGCCTATGTAGGACAACCAAAACCCAAGACATTGCATACGTTTATGCTGGCTTGAGTTGTGTTGCATAAGGTCTAATAGAGGCCAAGGCTAATGCAAGCAAAGCAACAATCACAGCCTAAGTTGCTAACCTTGCATCCTGCTTTTCCAAGGGCTAGAGCAGTTGCCTTTCCAATCCCTCTAGAGGCACCTGTAACAATAACAACTGGAGCTTCCAGCCTGGTAGCATCTTTTACAACTGCTTGTTCAACAGCGGCAACATGGGTTTGCACACCTGCAGACAGAAGTTTTCTTAGCACTGACTACAAAGAAACAATTAGGTTGTTTCCAGCTTGCTGTGACAGAAGTTTAAAGAGGATGCTACATTCTTTATTACTCTTTCTGAAAGAAATGCTTCAACTATGTATTGGTAAAATCATGAATCTGTTAAGGAAAAAAGTTTTATAGAAACTCAAAAGCAAATCCATTGCATATAATAAAATGTAAATTTTCAACAAGGCAATAATAAAACTAATCCGCTGTTTTAATGTTCGGTGCAACTGGATCTTTCACTTCAAATTAACATGATGAACCTAGCTAACATCTGCATGTTCAGCATAACATGTCATTACAGTATAGTGAAGTACATCAATTTGTGCTATGTGCTCGTTCAATTATTACTGTCTTCTACGTCTTAAATGCAATGAAATTCAAAGTGTCCAAAAATATTGCCAGTGCTTTCAGTCACTGAGGGACCATATTAAACCTGTATCCAGTACTAGGCTATTTCTTTCACAACTGGTAGACATACCCTAAAAGTCCACTAAAATATTCAGCTATCTAGAATGAAATCCTACTCAGGTCTCATTTCTCTAGGTCAAGTTGTCAACAGTGTTGAATTCAAATGCATATCTCGCTGTCCAGCTAGTTTCAACCTCACTGTCAATCTAACTTAAACTGGAGCAGAATTGGGGATAATCAAAGGACAAAGAAAATAAATGTAAGTTTCTGAATGAACAAAATTTGACTCTCAGTATCAATCAGCGCAAAAAGAATCATGCATAGACACAATTTTCCAATTGGAGAAGTTAATAATAATCTACCTCCAAAAACTTAGTTATAGCATTTCACACATATGATATATCACATTTCTTATGTATAGTAGCACAAGATGCAACATTTGTAGATTTGTTAGAAAAAAATGTCCTATAAACTCCAATAATATTCAATTACTTCTAATTACATCTAACATCCATTCATTACACCTATACTAGCTCTCAATGTTTACAGAGATAATCAGCCAGTCCTCATCCTCTTAGTTCTCCCAACCACCAAACAATCTCAGCATTTCCCATGACCACTACAAACATGTGCGAAGAAACCCTGGTGTTTCCACCACCAAGCAAATCAGCCTGTCACAATCCCTGTACATGGCTATCAGATCTCTACATGTGATGAAACAATGGCATTGGCTAGGTGTTCTAAGCAAGGCAAATGGAAGATCAACATAGGCATCACGAGTGAGGAGATACTTGTGCTACACTTGAGATCATTGGTCACTGCAGTGAAGGTCAAACACGCCAGTCAAGCACAATATTGACTGGGACAGATCTGGATTAAATGCCCATAAAAAAAACTAAGACTAATGGTGTGGCATTAGGCTCAGTCCAACAGCAGTATCTCAACATGCAAGGATAATATGAGCCTTTTATCATTGAAATCCCAATGCATGGCCATTTAATTAGTAGGTTCTGCTACGACCAACGCTCCATTAAAACTATTCCACAACAGATTGTACATAGAGCAGGTACAGAACATGTTCCAATTTCCAACTGAACAAAAGGTAATCTGAGTCAGACTTTTCATGTTTAATTAACAAAATGTAAAACTAGAAATGGAAGCTACAAATTTCAAAAATAAAATGAACTGTTTAATAAGACTGTTTAATACACACAACCTGACTAACTCCATCATGATGCTCCATAGTAACACAGATATATCAAAACAGAAGTAATCCTGAACATAGATCGTTAATCCACATACTACGCAAAGTTTCACCTAGCGAACGTGGATCCTAGGCTGGCAGCACAAGCAACCAAGCAAGCATTCCAGCTAACGGAATATGAAAACAGCATCATTTCGCTCGCCATGCTACGGTACAGAAGCTAGATCTCCGAACTCTACCCGCAACAAGACGACACTGATCCGCAACACAGCAGTACTCTTGAACGAGATCAGCTCAGAGAGGGGGCCCTCACCACAGAACCCGCGGCCGGACCGCAGCGTTGGCGAGGAGCGGGCGGCACCTCCACCGAACGTGACGAACCCCCGGCGGGAGGCGGCGGCAGCCCCAGCGCGTGGGGCAGCCGGGGAGGAGACTGCTGCTGCTGCGGTGGCGGCGGCGGCGGCCATGAGGGAGCGTCGGGACGCGAAGGAGGCGAAGAGGAGGCGGGAAGCCAGAGGGAGCAGTGTGCTTTGGAGATGCAGGCGGAGTATTTGTAGCCGTGACGGAGCACGGTTGCGGAGGAGACTATTGGGTGGCTGGGGCTTTGGAAGCTCAGCGAGGACGGCGCGGTGGGCGGAGAGCACGAGGCGAGGAAGGGGACGGGGACGAAGGCGGGTCCGAACCCGGGGCTCCCCTCTTCGTCCAGTGGTCCGAGCACGACCAGGCCCACGGTCTGACTTAGGGGTGTTTACATAAAAAATGCAAAATACAAAATGTCAACTAATTTAGATTGATAGAATACAAAATGTTAAAATTTCAGGATTATGTTTAGTTTTATATAAAATGTAGAATTTATTGTCCTCGTAAGAACCTCATGAGACTTTTTTGGAGTTTTTTTTTGTCTCTTGAGTCCAAAATCTAAAATGGAGAATGATCACCTTTTTGTCAAAAACTTTGTATGGTGTTTAATTCTATTTTGCAAAATGATGAACCAAAATTTAATTTTTTTGGAATTTGATGGAAACTAAACACTCCCTTAGATCATGTAGCAGGATTTTTTTAGAATTTGGGTTAGTTCAAAAGGCCTGATTGAGAGAGCTCCATGAGCTCTCGATCTAACCCAAACAAAAAAAACTCTATTTCCTAAAATGTTATCGTTATCCAAACTAACTCCATCAAACTGATTCACCAAAATAATGGATATGGGAGTCAGGATTATCATTTAGTGGATCTCCTTTAGGTGTGCTCCATAAAGACATATTTCATACGTCCTCATGTAATTGAGGAAAAGTTATCCATCAAACACACCCATCAACTTATCAGTACATTTTATATGAGTAAATTACACGGCCGGTCCTTAAAGTATTATGTAGTTTTCATCTAGATCCCAAAATTACGAAATCGCACGTCTGACTCCCTAATGTATTTAAGTAATCTCATCTAGGTCCCCAAACTACGAAATCGCACGTCTGACTCTCTAATGTATTTGACTCTCTAATGTATTTAAGTAATCTCATATAGGTCCAAAATATACATAAAGAGGGTTAGAAACTGACATGGTCATCCACATAGATATGATTACCCTTGATTCAAGCCCACGTGTGCGGTCGCTGGCTCGTCCCTGCTCACCATCACAGCGCCCGCAGCATACAACCTGGTCATATAGGCAGCAATGGCGGCCGGTTACACTACCGAGCGGGGTAAGGTAGATATGGGAGAAGAGGGGCTTGTTTTGCGGTTATCCGGTGTTACGCTACTCATGTGACCAGCCGCCATTGTCGTCTACATGATGTAATACCCGATTTTAAGGACAAAACCAGATTTCACATATAGCTACAAATAAGGGGTAATATCAAAAGACAATGCATAAATTATATAACGAACGTAGTATAAAAGATATAACCTTTGATAGCAAACAGCGGATAGACAACATCAAACTTCGGGTATTAACTTCTCTTCACAGGATCCAACTGACTGGTTGATCACAAGCCTAACATCTCCCGAAGTGTGGGGGAAATTGCAAGAGTGAGCACATATCGTACTCAACAAGTATAACTAGGGGTTCATGAGGCTCAATAAGCTTACACTGGTTTGACTGCATTTAGCTTTTATATGTGAATAACATATTTAATCATTTGATAGCAATATCAAGGTAGCATATTAAATCCCATAACCACATGATCAATGTATACCAGAATTAAGAATAACACATACAAACAACATAATAAACCATCATTTATCATCATTAGTCATGTTCATCAGTGTCCGTCTATTCCGTCAGTTTTCCGGGCCGCCCGTATCCGTGAGCACGGCTAGTATACCAGATTTGTACATCTTTACCCATGAGTCATGATTTACCCTTTCGCCCGAGGTCCGTCGACCTCTTAGCTCACTTCCAAAGAAAGCCGGCAGGGTTCACTATGAAGTCTTTCAAAGGTTCGTCTAACAAGTGTTAGGGCCGCAAGGTTTCCTTTGCGCGCAGATATAGATACCCCTTTCGAATGGCACAATGACGTGCAGCCTATACACATAGGGACAGGGGCTCGCACTATACCCAAAACGGTTCAGCCCCTCCGCCCTTTTAGGTAACCTCTAACAAGCTAGAAAAGCTTACTCATACTTGACTAAAGCCAGAGCTATATAGCCCTCATAGTTGTACGAGTTGTCTCAGCTTTTGCCAAGGGATAAGTCCTTATGGAGGGTCAAGATCAATCCAGCAAAAGCCAGAGTTCTTTCCACCTTTTATGTTCAAGTTGCTAGAAAGCTTATTTTATTGTTTATTGTATATCCAAACATTCATGTTACAAGATCATGGATTATATTCAAGCACTAGCAAGAACTACCCAAATGCATATCCAAAATAGGTAACAAGGAATTCAGGATAACAATCATCTATGATTTTGCTAAGGTCATCAAGGTAGACACATGCATATGATATATATTGTATTAATTATGTATAGGTAACAAGGATGATCCCAAGTTATACTTGCCTTAATCCAAATGCTCTTGTTGATCCCGCTGGTCTTACTAGTTGTCCAAGGCTCTGATCTTGATCACTGAAGTACTCTTGTTCACCACGAGTTGCTCACCGACTAAACTCGATCATCGATCATCAACACACAAACAAACGGAGACAACATACACGAAGCAAACAAGGCTACAATTAGAACAGTACACCAATCATATAAAAACAGTATGAAAAGTCTATAAAATGATTCTACTCATCGCTACGATCTCACAGACGTAAAGATCACGAAAATCGGAGTTAAAACGAAAAAGATATGAATTTTCTAAGATTTTATGTAGAAAAGAAATTAATTACTTAAAGTCACGAAAATAAAAAGTTTCAAACTGAGTAAACAATTTTACTAACATGTAGAGCTCATGATTATGAACCTAACGCAATTTGAATGGAATAAAACGGAATTAAAATGAAGATTTTATGAGCTAAACAAATTCAGTGTATTTTCTTTGTATTTTTAGATTTGTTTTTCAACAGAAAAACGGCACCTAAACTTATATGATGTCATCATATCATCATCATGAACTCATCAATCCAGGACGCACAGCAGCCAGCCATTGTCAACGATTAGATACTGCCGGTGATTGTCCAGACCATGACTCCGAGCGCCGTTAACCAAAAAACAAAAATAATAAGATAGAGTCGACGATCGCGAGCTCACCTAGGGTTCTCGTCGGCACAGAAGGGACAACGAGGTCGTGCGGCTCATTGCGGCGGCAGAGCTCCAGCTTCGAAGTCTTAATACGAAGAGCAGAAAGCGGAGCTTGACAATAGAGATATGTTCAGCGTCGGCGTTCGGCAGCGGCTACCTCGTCGTGAAAAGCTGTATGGAGTTCTGGACAGCAGCAGGGCCACAAACGGCGAGCATGCGGCGGCGGCGGCAGCTGGTGTCTCGACGAGATCAAAAGGCGGCGGCAAAGGCAAGGCTAGGCTTCTAGGGCGGCGTAGATGGGGAATATGGACGCAGCTGGGGCTTTGCTCCCTTTTATAGAGGTGCTTACGTGTGATATTTCTTTCAATGAAGATAGAAAACGATTTGCAGAGACGTGTCCAACTCTCCACATAACCGGAAACAACGATGAGGGAAAACCATGCTTGTGTTGCTTTATCGGTGATATAAGGGTGTGATGCTGAATCAAGGAGCTTGGACATACATATCAATTGAGCATTGGATGCAGCCAGCGATCGTGTGGCAACCACGAGTAAGAAAATAGAAATCGAGAAGGATGCATATATATATACTCCTAGGGTTTGGACTGAGTTGGAATAGATCAAAGATTTATTATTTTCGAAATTAATTAATTTCATGCATAAAAATAATTCTAGAAAAGTCCAGAATTATTGTTTAAGCCGCAAAAGTACTCCTAAAGCTCTAAAAATTCAGGGAAAATTATCAGAGACATTATGGAATATGAAGAACCCAAATAAAGTATTTGGAGCTCATGATGAGATAATTTGGGGCATCTAAAAAATAGATCATGCTCACAGAAAAAGGCCGAAAAAAATTTCACAAGAACTTTTATAGAGATCTCCTGATGGACGAGAAACTAGGACGAGTGACTTAGGTTTGAAAGGAAAGATTCTGAGAGACTCTGGATGAAATATTGAGCTGAGGGACAAGGAATTTGGTTGTGGAAAAAGATAAATATATGCTGAAGGAGGAAGATCGATCTAATAAACGTATTGTAAATATTTTTCTCACTATCAACACACAAAGGAGCAATAACCAAACATCACCTGAAATCATATACACCAGCATGTATGTACAAGAATGTTGCTAAATATTATGATAAATTTTTGTTTAATGAAAAATATTATTTTACTACGTTTTCATGAGCACAAAAATACAAAATTAAATCAAGTTACATCTATTTCAAAAGGAGCAATTTTTAGGGTGTTACACATGACCAGATCGTATGCCGTGGGCGCTGTGATGGTAAGCAGGGACGAGCCAGCGGCTGCACCCGTGGACTTAAATCAGAGATCATGTGCTTAAATCATATCCATGTGGATGATCATGTTAGCTTTCTAACCCTCCTTATGTGTATTTTGGACCTATATGAGATCACTTAAATATATTAGGGAGTCAGATGTACGATTTCATAGTTTGGGGACGTAGATGAGATCACCTAAATACATTAGGGAGTTAGACGAGCGATTTCATAGTTTGAGGACCTAGATAAAAACCACATAATACTTTAAGGACCGGCCGTGTAATTTACTCATTTTATATTATCTCCTCTTCTCTTCTCCACTTGATGGAATAAAAAAAAAGCTATCTCCGTTGCTCAGCAGCGTGCGCCCCTTTCCAACTTTGGCGTCGTCGAGCTCCTGAACTCTGAATCTAGCCTTTTCTACCTCTCCTACCCCTTAGCCGCCCCACTCTTCTTGACTGGCTCGTCGAGCTGCCGAACTCCTTGACTGGCTCTATGGTTGGGGCGTGCCTACCCTGGCCACACCTACTTTAAGCTTGGCTGGGGTGGGGCATAGCCCCCTGGTTGCGGATGCTACTAGCCTGGCTGGCGGCGGGCCTCTCTAGCCATAGCCGCATTGGGTTGGCTGGGGAGGCCGGCAGCTGCAGACACAACAGCGAGTGCGTAGAGAAATTTCCTTTCCCTTTTCTAGAGACATTGACATGTGGGGTCCACCGCAAGGGCAAACACAAGTCATTCTAACAAACCTTTGTTTCGCAGATCTGGAGCTCCTGTGTAGCCAAACAATTCCTTGGTAGATCCATGGTAAATTTCAGATCCACTAGTAGAGCTGCTCTATGATGAATTCTAGATCCAAATTCACTTTTTCAGTGATGCTGCTATCCCAAACAGGCCTAAGCTTGAGAAATATTTTTTCTGCAAAAAACATAATTCTTATTTTTTAGGAGTCAAAGTTTAAAATTTAATCAAATCTACATAAAAAGTATTAATTTCTATGATACCAAATATTACCATCGATTGGTTACAAAATAATACACCTATTGTGAGATATAAATATTTATACTATATTCTACAAATTTAGTTAAACTTAAGAAAGGTTGATTGACTTATCAAAACCTAGAACTGCGTTCCCTTACATAGGAAGTAATTTTACTGGAAAAGTGCCCTTTCATTACATCTGACAACGTTCGAAAATCTAAATCCAACCAACGCCTATGAGGTACGTACAAGATGTAAAAAAAATAATATAATGGATATTATTGATATTATATTCATTTTCATATTTCTATCTATATTCGAATACATATATGTTGGATAGGATAAAAATAGATATCCATATCATAAATATATAATTTAAGTATGATATAATCTGAACTTGTCTAAACGAATTCGGTCTCAAATACGTTCGAAAAATAACACAACAATTATCGTGCTTCCGCGACGACGAGCGTCTTTTCGAGCAAGTAACAAAGGATCCCCACTTCATGGAGGAGAGCCAACCATTTTCAATGCAAAATAGCAAAGATCAACTAATCCCTAGGCCAACTAGGCTTGGCAAGAATTCCAAACTACTGTGCTGTCTGAGAAAGGGAGATGAAAAAAAGGAGATGTATTTTTTTTGTATTTTGATTTATCAGAGAATCGGCCGTGCTCCATATGAAGTATATATAGGGGTGAGTCCTATACAAGTACGTACAAGATTAACTATATCCCTAGTACATAATAGAGCCTAATAAAATATTTCTATCCTAACTGATTCGGCCATACAAATCTTGTAAATCTCTTACTTCGGCTAGAGCTTTAATCCTCGGTCGAATAATCAATGAGTGCAAAATCTTTTCTGATCCCACCTTCCGTGATTCTTCCTTACTTTTTCTCCACATGTGAACTCCACCACAATCACGTCATACTTATCCCCGTGTATTGAACAATCCTTGCCCTCTAGAATCTCCTACGACTAAAAAAATAAAATATGGATATTTTTTGTGCAACCCGTTGGTTCATCCGTCTGTCTCGTCTTCGTGCGATCCTATGCTCACTCTGCTTCCACCTCGCCTCGCTTCTCTGAATAATGAATTCTTGAATGAATTATAATTAGAATTATAATTAGAATTAGGGTTTCTCTATGGGCTAGGGGCCCTGAATATATAGCCCCCTAGGATGCACCACAACCCTTAGATCAAACTGACCTAAACAGGTGGTCAAGATTGCTCCTCAAGGTCGATGAAGGCAGGATCCGTGAGGTTGCTCCCCATTGGTGGAGAGGCCTGGGCGACTGCCCCTGCCCCTTGGGCGCCCGCCCAAGGGTGGCTGATAGGTGGCCCCAACTTTGCAGGTTTACCTTCTCATGTCTTCTAGAGTATTTCTGAGTTATTGGTCATGGTTATCTCTCTATGTAAATCCGACATGTGGACCTCCTTTGATTCTTTTCTAATAACCCCATGCAAAAATAGACAATCACCAAAACTCGTGGAATTCTGTTAGTATAACCCCTATAACTAGACGATAAACATGTTTTAGTCCCTTCTCATGTTATGTTGACGGTTAAAAAGAGGACTTATTGTTGACACCTCTAACACCACTTAAGCTAGGTTGTCATCCTCAGCATGATGCAGAGGTGCTAGTATTAAATGTATATGCTTTTCTAGAGAATGAATAAGGGATCTATAAGCGCACAGATAATACCTATATAGCATTTTAACCGCGAGTAATCCAGGTATCGTTATTTATATTTTTACCACTAGGAAGAGAATACTTTGGATAATGGCTATGAGCACTGCATGTAGTAATGGATGAGCTTAACCATGTCTTTATCTATCTCTCATATAGGGTAAGTGTCACATAAGATAAATAATATGAATATGAATGATAAGTGACAAAAGATAAATGAGAGCACATAGCCACATATAATTATGATAATCATCTCAAAAGAGTACTCTAAGTCTGTAACACTAGCATGGACTTGGACGATCTACAATAATAAATCCTAAGTATTCTAACTATAATGTCAAAGCATACAATGATTAGTGCAATTATATCTAGCATCATCGTAGGAAAAGGTTATACCTATGCATAGTGATATTACTAAGAAAGATCATAAACAGAGCAATCACTTTCCTATAATAGTGGTATTCTATCGTCCCTACACTCGAAAGGAGGACTACGAAGGGACTCAACAGGACTGTAACTTCGCGATCTACCTCACGATCCGGACTATAGGGGGTAATCGTAGATAAATACGGTCTAGGCACCTTGCCTACACAATATCTACCACTCACCCATTGGCCCAATGAGCAAGCGCTATACGATCCTATGCATAAACATAATTCTAATCTTACTATGCTAAGCATATAATCAATGTAAACTAAGAACAATATAATTGAGAACATAAGCAAATAGAATAAAGTCAATTCTGATATAATCAAATAGATCAAAGTCATATTCATAATAGCAAGAACTATAATGAATGTTGGTATTAATCTATCATTTTATGTGACTAGGTAGAATTATAAAATAAATATATATATGAATGAATGAGAATCGTTCTGCAAGCGGACAGATAATTATAGTATTGCAGCATTTTACCTAGAGTATTACCGGGTTGTTGATTTATAATTTTACCATTGGTATAACTATGCATGAATGAATAGTATTGCTAACTATACTTTATATATGAGAGATTTAATCAATATCATACACTCTACTCATATACAGGGGTAAGTCACATGATAAAGATATATATATAAATGATAAGTACATATTAAGCATCATAATGGATAAATAAGTAAATTACTCATAGCACTTGTGGACACCATAAATTTGGTTGACTGATGTATTATTGTTGCTAGTAAATTCAGGAGCTAGAAAGAAGATCATCGGCTATAAAAGGATTATGCCAGAAAAGTTTCGATACTTAGAGATAAGTCCACATGCAAGAAAGGTGATCGGCTCCACGTGCAGCTGTATGTCACGGAGGGCAAGTAACCAAAAGAGTACATGTTAATCACGCATGTGTGGGTTATATTTGCACGGACAAGTCAGAGAAGGAAACTTCATTAGCAAGAATTCTATACAAGGGAAACTAGAGTCCGTGTATCTTTATAATTAGGCAGGTCTGTTTAGATATTTCTTTTTATACAAGTATTGTTTGGTCAAGTTTGGTTACGATTGTGGGTCAGCTCAGGGTATAAATATAAGCCCCGGCTGTTGTATCGAGTTATCTCCACAGATCAATACAATCTATCTTATCAATATCTTTACATTATCGCATGTACTTTACCAGCACTAGGAGTAGGATTAATGTAGCCCCTTGACGAGTTTCTTCATGCAAGCTAGGCTGCATCGCTTCAGTTCGATCTCCGGCAAGATGTGAGTTCCCCGTCTATCGAGCATGTTCTGGGCTTTGGCTTCTGGGCGCATCGCTGTCGCCTCGTCCAGATCTGTTCGCAGTTATCGAGTGTTGTAGATCTTTGACTTATGGCGCATCGCTTTCGTCTGGATTCGCGGCTGGTGCGGTCGAGATCATTATCCCGCTAAGTGTTTCCAGACTGTGACTTCCGGGCGCATCGCTGTCGTCACACCTAGAGATACTGGTGGCGGTACTGGTCTAGATCTCATCGGTATGCGGCTTTGGTCATGGTGGAACGAGAGCCCATCGGCACCCGTCTCCTATCGGTCGTCGGGCCGATAGCCTACATCAGCCGACGTTTCGGCCGATCGCCTGTGCTTCACGAAGATCATCTATACCTTGTCAGTTGAATGGTCAAACTGACTGGCACGCCCGCGCACACCGCGCGATACGGATCCTGCACTGGAGCTAAGCAGATCTCCCAGGTCCTCTTGTGCTGACGTCGAGTCCACCAAAAAAAAAATTGGCAGAATTTTGCGTCAACACAAAATGGCACGCCCGGTGGGACCGATTATTTATCTGAGCCAACAAGGGATGGAGTGATGACGCCTTGGTCAATTGGGTGAAATAATATTCAGTGGGACAGCATCAACATCATTGTTCTGTACTATCAATTTATATGGCCGACAAATGAGTTCCATTGGCCTTGGCTGCTGTTTTGGTCAATTATATCGGAAGCTTTATTTGTTGCCGATATGATTCTCTGGGAAGTTGTTGACACTTCTTAACGCAACCACCGGATATCGGCGACGGCGCCAGAAGTGCCCTGGTAGGGTAACTCTATTTACTATTGGATAATTCCGCAAGCGCACAGAATGTACCGCTGTAGCACTTCACCAAGGAGTATTCCAAGGTATCGTAATTTATATTTTCCCAAGGGAAAGCGGCTAAGTGTGTTTAACAAAAAGGGGAATGAGATTCCTTGAGTTGTCTAGTATCAACTAGTGAATAAGGGTGGTAAATGACGAATAGGAAGGGTAGTGGTGAATCCAAGGTCCTATGCTAAAGGTAAATGGTAGAGTTAGCTAGGTGGGAGGACAACGAGTGAGTAAAGGACTCCTATGTATCTAACTTGACTTCTGTGACTTACTTTAATAGATAATTGCCTTAACTACGCTAGAGCCTTACTAACTGTGTGCGAGGGATAGCCGAGCTGGTAAGACGCTTAGAAGGTTTTTCACCTAACCCCTTACCGAAAGCGACTATTGGGCTTATGGACGCCTTACCTTTTAAGAACTAGCCTGTACGTGAGGAGAACCTAATGCCGCCCACGATCTGTCACCTACTAGGGAGTGCGCTCCTACTTTCCGTTCAAGCCAGCGGTAATCAAAGGTAATCTTAAGTATGAGCACCACGCTCACACTTAATCCTACAACTCTAACTAGTTGCAGCTAGCTAGAGCTCCTATACAAGATAGGACGATGATGCACACACAGGAGTGGTTACAGGTCACTAACTTCACTAAGACAACTATATTACTAAAGTAAATGCACAACAAGACTAAAAGACTTGCACTAAGTAAGAACTCAGTAAAGTAAAGTAAGAATAATATATTAATAAAAGGGAAAGTCTTACAAAAGTAGAAAGGTACAAGAGCTATACCAGACTCTCCAGAAGACGACTCCGGAGACCCCGAGCTTCGCTCGACTCGACTCTAACTCCCACTCTAGACTAACTACTACTCTACTTGTATGCTTGGAACTTGTAATGCACTTGGCCTTGGAATTGCACACTTGAAATGAAGGATGGAGGCTGCCTTTTATAGAGGGAGATGGAGTAGGGGTTACTCCATCGCCACGTCATCGATCCGCGTGACATCTTCTCTCCACCCTTGGATCAAACCGACCTCACAACCGCCATTTGATCAACGGCAGGGGCAAATCAACATGTGGGACATGTGGGGAAGGTCGGTGGGAGGCCACCGACCCTGGAACCGCCTTTGATGTGGGGTCGGGCGACCCCACTTCTGGGCCTCTGGGCCCACCAGCAGTGTCCACAGGGGTCCCTTATGTCGGTGGACTAGGTGGCACACCTGGGTCCCACCAAAGAGGGGTCGGGCGACCCCCTCCGTGTGGGCCCAGGGTGTCACCTGTTGTCCCCTCGATCTCCTCTTGATGATTCTGATGTTGGCTTTGTCAAATAATGTCTTGAATTTGTTGTTCCTGCATAAACAAGCTAAGAGTACAAGTGGAACTAGTTATGGATAAAATATGTTCATGTCATGTCATTTCCCCTTGCAACCGAGGCATGTTGACGGTGTTTTGTATGTGGATTTCTATGGTATATCCACCGTCAACAAGATCCCCCAAGCTTAACCTTTGCTTGTCCCGAGCAAACAATCAAACTTAGCCTCGGTGGATCAGGTATTGTTACTATGTTCACATTTCAAGAGTACCATGTGTACAACAAAGTTCTTCTCTTTGCATGAAAAATTTAGCTATGTAAACTTACCCGTATTACCTTAGTCCCTTATGGGGCTTATGGCTTTTCCTTTGTCTTAGGTGGTTGAGAGACAGAACAGTTTGACTTGAGCACTAACTTTCTCATTCTTAGCAAGTTTCATATCAGAGGTTTTGTGATATTTTCAAAAGAAAGCTTAAATGTTCCTCTTATGGTTCTCTCATGTCACTCAAATGGTGTATGATTCCTCACCAAGGCATATGGTAAGAGTTGCCTTCTCTATTTCATCCTATTTCTAAAAGGCTTATGTGGAGTTCAAGGTAGGGATGAAAGGAGATAGCATACTTACTTTGCATGTATTGCGAAGTCAAAGCTCGGATCCTTGAAAAGAAGTGTCATACTCCCAGATCAAGATGTGCAAGTGTGATATATGGTGGACTAGGTTGCTCCTTTATTTGATAGACTCTCTATGTATTGAGACATGGCTAGCATTTTTTTTTTCTTCGAGCTTTCATGTGCTCAATTTTCTTTTTCTGTGGACTTGCACATGTCCATCTTTTTATTTTTCTTTTATTTTGCCAAGCCTTTTGATGTCTCATTTACCAAATAATGCTTAGAGAGATGTTCTAACATTTAGAGTATGGAGCAACCTATTTAGTGGATGCGAAATACATGTGGTTGCGTACTTCCAGTGTAGAAGTAGCATGTATATATGTGGTGTGTACGTGATCTTGATCTTAGGAGCATGAAAAGTCTCTTAACAAGGGTCAACAAGACTTGACGACACTCAACACAAAGCAAATAGCTTATGTGGAAAGATTGCAATTATGTAAAGTAGATATGGCTGTGGTAGGAATTCATCACCATTGAGGAACAATTAAGGTTTTGATCATTTTAAGAATAAATCTCTGATAATCATGCATGCTTAGAAAAATATTATAGTAGCTCTTGTCTTACTATCTCATGTCCCACAACAACTTAGACTTAGTTCTAGCACTTGCAACCCACAAAGTTTTTAGGTTCATGGCAGTTTAAGTGAGCTAAGTGATCCATACTTAGAGAAATACTAAGTTGTATACTAGGCACTAGAGAAACATTAACAAGCAACTAGTCATCATTTCCATGAGGGATATAAACATACATGAAGCATATATGCTAAAGGGAAATGCTAATAAATATTTATTTTTTAAGTAAGAATGATAAAATGCATGAAAATAAATAGGATAGAATACTTACCTTAGTGGGGGAGAGGATCTCCCCCAAGCTAGATCTTCGCTCACTGTGGTGGCGGGAAATTCTGGTACCATCCAGCCCAGCGTTGTGCGTCTTCCTCTCGCACACGTCGGATATGTTGGCCGTTTTGTAACGCCAGTTGCAATGTTGCTTCTTGCCCAATCTGCAATTCGCCCATGTCATTAATGAGACTGTCCATACCTGTGGGCTGGTGACGCCTAGCCCTGCCCCTTGGGCGTGGAGTGCGTTGTGGAGGTAGACCCATGGAGTCTGAAGCATCCACTGACATCGCTTCATCGCCCTCTTCAACGTCATGGTGCGAGGATCCTCCTTGCTCCATCTGGGCGGCTTGCATCATCCTTCTTGTCACCCTGCGTGTCCCTGCAACATCTGGACTTGCCACTCGGGCTAGTCTAATGGTAAGTGTGCGGACCCCATACAACCGGCGCCTCGCACATGGGAGAGGAATTTCGGTTGTATAGCCCGGATAAATCATTTTAAGTTCACCATTTTGATCTCTTATGAGCATGTTAGCATTGATGAAGAAGTTCTCATCTACCACTCCTCTAACATAGCCAATGTCTTCAAAATAATGTGATTCAAGTAATCCAAAAGTATCGGCTATTCGAGTAATAAAGGATGTGAAATAGATGGGCTTCCCATACTCAATAGAGTTAAGCCAATAGTTCACTAGCAGTTTCACAGGGGAGACCTTGATTTTACTAACCATGGCATAGAGAATTTTAAGTTCATCATCAATTAAAGTATCAGTTCCCATGCCAGGATATAGAGTGCACATGATCCAGAAGTGAAGAAAGCGCAAGGTTGGATTATGGATTTCAATGGGAGTAGGATTTGAACAATCATTAGAGCCAAAAATTGCTTTCCAGAATCTAAATTTATCGAACATTCTAGTGGCATGATCTAGATCAAGTTCACATTCATGTTCACACCCTAAAGCAGTGTTTAGCAAACTCCAATTTAATTGATGTTCTTGCTCACACACGCGAAAAGATATTCCATTATTTGTGAGTTTTAGGGTGCATAGAAATTCCTTAGCAAGCAATTCTTTTCCAAATTCAGGCACTTGCCAAAAACTACTCCAACCAATTGCTCTAAACACCTTATCGAATTCAACATCCATACCTGTGCGGGCCAAAAGGTCCGGATCGATGATGCTAGTGTGTAGGAAGAGACTCTCTCGGATGATGTAGTACCTTTGCAACTCTTCTTGGCTTAACATGAGGCCGCTCTCGGGCTCTCTCATCCTTGATGGAGGCTCGTAGGGTACCAACCCATGGTAACCTTCTTCTTCCTCCCTTCCATGAGCATGGTGAGAGCCTTGAGAAGAGCTCTCACCCTTTGCTTTCTTGAACTTGCCGAAGATATGCTTCTTCATCCTCCTACACAAGTGAGGCAAACCAAGCTCCTACTACTACTACTATGCAAGGGGAATCTTTTTGGGTTTTTGTTTTGATGACTATTTCTAAACTAAACTTGAGAAATGGCTTGTAACAAAGAGAGAAGAGAAAGGATTGTGAGCTCGAAATGGTTCTGGTGGTTTTGGGTGTGGAGTTGAGCTCACAATGCTGTGGTATTTATAGGGGGAGAAGGGCAAGTAGTGGACCCACAATATAGGGGTCGGCCGACCCCCCCTAGAAGCACTTTGAATTTGAACTTAGCTTTATACAGGGAACCATTCTGCATGCTTTCAAGATTTTGCAGAGATGGTCCAAAATGGGGGTCGGCCGACCCCCATCCTAGCCCCTCCTCCACTTTAAACATTGTGTCATTGATTGTCCAGAAAAGTAAAGGCTAGGTGTGGACCAAAAGTTTTCAAATTGTTTCTGAGATTCCCTGTTTTAGTGCTTTGTGAAAGGTAAAAGATGAATGGCAAAAGTGGAGACATGTCTAAAGTGATTCCTATGGACCATGGGAGCACTCAAGCATGCCTAGGTGACCACTTTGCAGAATTTAAGCTAGTGGAGTGGTCCCAAAAGAATCAAAGATGAAAGGAGCATCTTATGACTAAAGTAAAGGATCAAGGGACCACTCTTTTTCAAACTTTAGCTAGTGTTACAAGCATAGGACTCCATTGTGATTCAAATGGTGGCCAGCAGGAGGCAAGTGGGGCCAATATGGGGGTCGGCCGACCCCCACATTGGAGCTCCCAGAGCATCCAAGTGCTGGGTTGGAACCTCTATGACTAGCAAGGTTGAAATGTGGTGAAGTGGGCCCCAAGGTGGGGTCGGGCGACCCCCCTTTGGGAGCTCCAGCAGCTCAAATTTTTATGACAAGTTATTCTCAAGATTTTATTTATTATGGCTAAACATTTTGTCGAAATAAGATATGCAAAATTCAAAGTAAGAATGCAATTGAAAAGTGAATAGTAGAAATTGAAATGCAAAAAATAAATATGGGATAACTACTGATTTACCTTATCAGCAAGGGCTCCATGTTTTAGGTCCGTAGAGCAGGACCTCTCCATCTTGTTCATTCTTCGGGTGCATCAGATGGTCCCGGAGACGTGGACCTTGATTGCACCTCTTTCTCCCGCCATACTTGCTTGGTATTGATTTTTGGTTCAGCGGGTTCCTCTTCTTTCTTTTCGGCCCTTTTGGCCGACTTACCTCTCTTGTCCCTTCGGCGTCGGATGTGGCGAGGCTTAGTCGGAGGTTCTTTGTCCTTCACCTGCATGTTAGCTTTATAACCATTGAATGGACATTTTACCTTCCATCCTGGGAATTGGAGGTGAATCTGGCCGGACCCCACATAGATGACTGCATTGACCGTGTTGAGGAATGGCCTTCCCAAGATGATCGAGACATCATTATTGGATCCCATATCTAGAATGATGAAGTCGGCAGGGACGTAGTCGTCTTGAACTTTTACCAGTATGTCCCTTGCCAACCCCTCAGGGAACCTGATCGTCTGATCTGCCATCTGCAAACAAACAAATGTGGGGTGCAAAGGCCCTCCTAGCAAATTATCATAAGTTACCTTGGCCATGATGTTGACACCCGATCCAAGGTCGCAGAAGGCGTTGTGGAAGATTTGCGGTCCGATCTCACAGGTGATGGTCGGCAGGCCTGGGTCGTCCTTCTTGGTGATGAAGGGCGAATCCAGAAGATAGCTCCAGTTGGATTGTACCGGAGGCTTACCGAACCTCGTAGTAACTAGTTTAACTCCTTCAATTAGGTCCTCAGGTTTCCCTGGGATCTTACCTTGCTCGAAGGATGGGATAGCTGCTGCTAATTGAGCTAATTGTGTTTCTAGCATTTTGTTAAAGCTCAACTGATTTTTCATAGCAGAGTTAAAGCTATCCAACTTTTCACTTAAGTTTTCAAGGATCTTATCATTAGCCATCATTTTCTTGTTAATGCTATCATTGATTTTAGATTGGCCTAAGACAAGATCTCTAAGAGAAGGTTGGTTACCAAAAGAATTATTGAAATTTTGATTGTAACCATTACCTTGATTACCTTGGTAGAAGGGGCGCGAGTTCCATTGCTGTTGTTGGGGCCGGTACCCATTGTTGTTGTTGTTGATGAAGCTCACTTCCTCCTTTGTTTCGGGACAATTGTTTCCCGAATGATCATCTCCTCCGCACACTTCGCACCATGAATCAGATTCAATGGCCCGTGTAGTGGCGTAAGGTTGAATGGCCTCTTGCTTGGAACTTTCTTCCATCTTCTTCATTAAGAGGTCCATCTTAGCAGAGAGCATGTCCACCTCATTCAAGGCATGGACACCTCTTCTCTTGGGTTGGAGGCGTTCCTCATTCCATCCTTGGTTTATAACCATCTTTTCAATGAGGTCCTTGGCATCCTTGACATTGTGTTGCAAGAATGCTCCTCCAGCGGCAGCATCAAGGTGACTACGGGCCAAACCGGTCAGGCCATGGTAGAAACCTTGGATTAGGAGCCACTCCTCTATCCCATGATGAGGACAGGCGCGAATGTACTCCTGCAGACGTTCCCATGCTTCGGGAATCGTCTCATCCGCTTGCTGTTGGAAGCTGGAAATCTTTCCACGAAGGGCGCTGGTCTTGCCCATCGGAAAGAACTTCTTGAGAAATGCATTGGCGCACCTCTCCCACGTGGTCACTTCACCCTTGTTGGCGTAGAACCATTGCTTCGCCTTCCCCAATAACGAGAATGGGAAGAGGCGAAGACAGATGGCGTCTGCGGCGACATTCTTGATGGTGAAGGTGCCGCACACCTCCAAGAAGTGTTGGAGATGGGCATTGGCATCCTCGTGTGACTTTCCACAGAAGGGATTGGCTTGCACCATATTGATAAGCACAGGCTTCAACTCAAAAGTCGCATCCCCCAAGTTAAGCTGCGGACCCGTGGCGACATTGTCAGCCGACGGCGCAGAGTACTCAGAGATGGTCTTCTGGGCCATAGCTTCTTTGATAACCGGTGCAGATACTCCTTCCTCTAACGGATTCAGGTTCGAGATGAACCTTTGAGGTGGAACTTGACGACGTCTAGTTCTCCTCAACAGTTGCTCAGGATCTTCAACGAAGTTTGACGGCAATTGGAAACCGCTCATACACTGTCAGGCTTCACAATAAAGGAAGACAAGACAAGTGATGGGTTATCCCTATCACTACTTGATAACTAGCAAACTCTGGATTCTCTTTTTGTTAAAACTCTTAGACAGACGCTCTCCCCGGCAACGGCGCCAGAAATGCTTGTTGACACTTCTTAACGCAACCACCGGATATCGGCGACGGCGCCAGAAGTGCCCTGGTAGGGTAACTCTATTTACTATTGGATAATTCCGCAAGCGCACAGAATGTACCGCTGTAGCACTTCACCAAGGAGTATTCCAAGGTATCGTAATTTATATTTTCCCAAGGGAAAGCGGCTAAGTGTGTTTAACAAAAAGGGGAATGAGATTCCTTGAGTTGTCTAGTATCAACTAGTGAATAAGGGTGGTAAATGACGAATAAGAAGGGTAGTGGTGAATCCAAGGTCCTATGCTAAAGGTAAATGGTAGAGTTAGCTAGGTGGGAGGACAACGAGTGAGTAAAGGACTCCTATGTATCTAACTTGACTTCTGTGACTTACTTTAATAGATAATTGCCTTAACTACGCTAGAGCCTTACTAACTGTGTGCGAGGGATAGCCGAGCTGGTAAGACGCTTAGAAGGTTTTTCACCTAACCCCTTACCGAAAGCGACTATTGGGCTTATGGACGCCTTACCTTTTAAGAACTAGCCTGTACGTGAGGAGAACCTAATGCCGCCCACGATCTGTCACCTACTAGGGAGTGCGCTCCTACTTTCTGTTCAAGCCAGCGGTAATCAAAGGTAATCTTAAGTATGAGCACCACGCTCACACTTAATCCTACAACTCTAACTAGTTGCAGCTAGCTAGAGCTCCTATACAAGATAGGACGATGATGCACACACAGGAGTGGTTACAGGTCACTAACTTCACTAAGACAACTATATTACTAAAGTAAATGCACAACAAGACTAAAAGACTTGCACTAAGTAAGAACTCAGTAAAGTAAAGTAAGAATAATATATTAATAAAAGGGAAAGTCTTACAAAAGTAGAAAGGTACAAGAGCTATACCAGACTCTCCAGAAGACGACTCCGGAGACCCCGAGCTTCGCTCGACTTGACTCTAACTCCCACTCTAGACTAACTACTACTCTACTTGTATGCTTGGAACTTGTAATGCACTTGGCCTTGGAATTGCACACTTGAAATGAAGGATGGAGGCTGCCTTTTATAGAGGGAGATGGAGTAGGGGTTACTCCATCGCCACGTCATCGATCCGCGTGACATCTTCTCTCCACCCTTGGACCAAACCGACCTCACAACCGCCATTTGATCAACGGCAGGGGCAAATCAACATGTGGGACATGTGGGGAAGGTCGGTGGGAGGCCACCGACCCTGGAACCGCCTTTGATGTGGGGTCGGGCGACCCCACTTCTGGGCCTCTGGGCCCACCAGCAGTGTCCACAGGGGTCCCTTATGTCGGTGGACTAGGTGGCACACCTGGGTCCCACCAAAG
This sequence comes from Sorghum bicolor, assembly GCF_000003195.3. NCBI lineage: Eukaryota > Viridiplantae > Streptophyta > Magnoliopsida > Poales > Poaceae > Sorghum > Sorghum bicolor. The sequence goes on from NC_012875.2 coordinate 30,316,318, forward strand.
AGGGGTCGGGCGACCCCCTCCCTGTGGGCCCAGGGTGTCACCTGTTGTCCCCTCGATCTCCTCTTGATGATTCTGATGTTGGCTTTGTCAAATAATGTCTTGAATTTGTTGTTCCTGCATAAACAAGCTAAGAGTACAAGTGGAACTAGTTATGGATAAAATATGTTCATGTCATGTCATTTCCCCTTGCAACCGAGGCATGTTGACGGTGTTTTGTATGTGGATTTCTATGGTATATCCACCGTCAACAGAAGTGGGAGCAGATCTCTTGAAATCGCTCATCGGTTATTTAATTTATTTCCCATGCTATTATGTGGTCCATGGAGGATAATGGTTAGCATCGGTTGAGGGTATTGGCATGTGGAAGTATAACAGCCGATGGTCACAAAGGAGACAATCTAGTAGCAAGCCGATGGAAACAATATGGTAGGTATTCGACATCATGGGAGCCAATAGTATGGAGGCCGAAGCAGCAATTATCTTGCACATGTCGCTGTCGGCGATACAATATCCAGGTGGTCTTTTGGAAATACAAGGAGCTGATATGGTCTTATAGTGCAGCCGATAGAAAACTAATACAACCGATGGTCTGGTTCTGGCATCGGCCGATTTGAAGTGAGATCGGCTAGTCGGCCGATTTAGAGTCAGCCGATGCAGCGGCTGATGACCATGAGGGAGACGGCCTATCTGGAGGAGACCGATGGACAGCCAATAATTATACACAATAGCCGATGATTAAGCACTCCAAAAGAACATTCTTAAGTGATAATCGGCCGATGATTATTAAAATATGGTTGGCATCCAAGAGATTATTTCCTTCGGCTTTGGATTATAATAAAATAATTCGAAGCATGAAAAAATTCATACTTCGAATTAGGGGGGCATGTGTTGACAACTAAATTTGCTGGTTGTGCACCAAATTTATGGTGTCCACATACTGATGTATTATTGTTGCTAGTAAATTCAGGAGCTAGAAAGAAGATCATCGGCTATAAAAAGATTATGCTAGAAAAGTTTCGATACTTAGAGATAAATCCACATGCAAGAAAGGTGATCGGCTCCACGTGCAGCTGTATGTCACGGAGGGCAAGTAACCAAAAGAGTACATGTTAATCACGCATGTGTGGGTTATATTTGCACGGACAAGTCAGAGAAGGAAACTTCATTAGCAAGAATTCTATACAAGGGAAACTAGAGTCCGTGTATCTTTATAATTAGGCAGGTCTGTTTAGATATTTCTTTTTATACAAGTATTGTTTGGTCAAGTTTGGTTAGGATTGTGGGTCAGCTCAGGGTATAAATATAAGCCCCGGCTGTTGTATCGAGTTATCTCCACAGATCAATACAATCTATCTTATCAATATCTTTACATTATCGCATGTACTTTACCAGCACTAGGAGTAGGATTAATGTAGCCCCTTGACGAGTTTCTTCATGCAAGCTGGGCTGCATCGCTTCAGTTCGATCTCCGGCAAGATGTGAGTTCCCCGTCTATCGAGCATGTTCCGGGCTTTGGCTTCTGGGCACATCGCTGTCGCCTCGTCCAGATCTGTTCGCAGTTATCGAGTGTTGTGGATCTTTGACTTATGGCGCATCGCTTTCGTCTGGATTCGCGGCTGGTGCGGTCGAGATCATTATCCCGCTAAGTGTTTCCAGACTGTGACTTCCGGGCGCATCGCTGTCGTCACACCTAGAGATACTGGTGGCGGTACTGGTCTAGATCTCATCGGTATGCGGCTTTGGTCATGGTGGAACGAGAGCCCATCGGCACCCGTCTCCTATCGGTCGTCGGGCCGATAGCCTACATCGGCCGACGTTTCGGCCGATCGCCTGTGCTTCACGAAGATCATCTATACCTTGTCAGTTGAATGGTCAAACTGACTGGCACGCCCGCGCACACCGCGCGATACGGATCCTGCACTGGAGCTAAGCAGATCTCCCAGGTCCTCTTGTGCTGACGTCGAGTCCACCAAAAAAAATTTGGCAGAATTTTGCGTCAACAGCACTCTATCTATAGCAATAGCCTAGTCCAACTTTATATTAGAAGAATAGTCCCTATGTCATTCCATAACTACTATCAATACATACTTCAATTAGTGCAAGAACATCTAGCAATCATTAATAAGAATTAATACTATATATACACATAAGGGCATCAACAACAGGAAGTTTGGAAATAGAGTCCTCGCACAACCACTGTGAAAGCCCTAGTTTGGTTTTGGATAATTGATGAAACCCTAGTACTAACCTCTATACTAACTGCGTGTAGACTTAATGAGGTTGGTACATGCCAAGTGATGGAGCAAGTGATGATCATGGTGATGATGGTGATGACCACAAGATGACCAAGTGCTCAACTTGGAAAAGAAGAAAGAGAAAAACAAAACCCTATGGAGATCAAGGCAAAGGTATTGCTTAGGGTTTTGGTTTTGGTGATCAAGACACCATAGAGGGTGTGATCACATTTAGGATAGATAGCCGTACTATAAAGAGGGGAATTCTCTAGCTAAGCGGTTATCAAGTGCCACTAGGTGTCATTGTTCATGTGCATGCATTTAGAACCTAGTGAGCTAACTTAACTCCTTCGAAGAAAATGATTGTGAAAATGCTAACACACGTGCACATGTTGGTTTACACATTGTGGTGTTGGCACACTTTGAGAAGGAGGTGGAGTTTGAAGGGTAGAGAGAGGATGGGTTCCTCTCTCCCTCCCGCCGAGCTTGCGAGGCGGGATTCGGCGCTTTTCGAGAAAATGAAGTGCATATTTTCTATTGCGCCGGTGGGAAATTTGGAGAAGTCGCGGGAGTGTTTCTCGCTGAGGAACACTCACCGGACGCTGGCTCAGAGGCACCGGACGCTGTGTCTGAGCGACCGGTGTGCAGGCTGCCTGGCCCAGCTAGGGTAAGGCACCGGACGATAGGCACCGGACGCTGGCTTGAGCGTCCGGTGGTGCGCGTCCGGTGTGCGGGCGTTTTGCGACCCTCTCTGCGCATGGGTCCGGTGAGCACCGGACGGTCCGGTGGCTCGCGTCCGGTGACCCTGCGAGTTTGCGGAGCTCTCTGCGCATGAGTCCGGTGTGCACCGGACGCGTCCGGTGCTAACTTGCTCAGCGTCCGGTGCACTGCAGGTGACCGTTAGACTCTGACACGCGGCTGACATTGGAGCACCGGACGCTAGTGTTGAGCGTCCGGTGCCACTTTAAGAGCGTCCGGTGACCCCGTGTTTTTGCCCAGTGAAAGAGCCAACGGCTCTATTTGTTTGAGGGGCTATAAATACATGTTTGGCCGGCTTGGGGCTCTCTCTCTTGGCATTCTAACATACTTGACATCCTTGTGAGCCTAAGCAAACACCTCCCACTCATCTCCTTCATAGATTATACATCTTTGTGAGATTGGGAGTGATTCCATGTGCATTTGCTTGAGTGATTGCATCTAGTGGCACTTGGGGATCGTTTTGGCTGCGGTTTTCTTGTTACTCTTGGTGGTTGCCGCCACCTAGACGGTTTGGAGCAGCGGAGGAGTTTTGGCACGAGTTGGTGATTGTTCGTGGCCATCTCCCGGTGATTGTGAGGGGTCTTGTACCTTCCCCGGCGGAGAGCCGAAAGGTAACTATAGTGGATTGCTCGTGTCATTGAGCTACCTCACTTGTGGGTAGGTTCTTGTGGTGTCCTAGTGAGGACGAGGTTCGTGCTACACCTCTTAGCCACCGAACCACCAAGTGTTGGTCGACACAACGGGGACGTAGCGTGCCGGCAAGCACGTGAACCTCGGGAGAAAATCGTGTGTCTCCATTGTGATTGTACTTTGGATTTCTCCCGGTGATTGGACTTCATATTATTGATTGGTTCATCCCCTCTACGTGGTGGTATAAAGATCAAACCTTCTCTCTTACTTTCTTGCAAACTAGAGTAGCTTACTTCTTGTATAGAAACTTTAGGTAGCTCTCTAGTGTAAGTAGAGACATAGCTCTTGTGTGCCTAGTGATAATATCAACTAGAATTATTGGATAGGTGGCTTGCAAACCCCCCTTTAGAGCTAGAGCAAAAAGCTTCGCTTTGTTTTTTACTAACCTCTTGCTCTAGTGAGTTTGTAGAATTTTTAAATAGGCTATTCACCCCCCCTCTAGCCATATTAGGACCTTTCACACTGCGACATTGGCCCTACTTGTTCCATATAAGAGGAGAGGACTATAGAAGAATCAATAGGTTTGTCACAACTACGAACTACCTCAGAACTTGATATATAGAGTGCATCTGCAGATATACAATATCTAAGCACCACACTTACATAATGCATACCACTTACCCTATGTACTTTAAGGTAAGCACTATATGATCTTATGCATAAACATAACAATAAACTAACTATGCTAAACATATAATCAAAATAAACATTGAATTGTGTAATGAAAAACATGAATAGTATGACTACTAATGTTGCCATAATCAATGTAGCAAGTGCACAATGATGGTGGAGAATACAAAGGGAGAGGGGTACAAAGAATTATACCTAAAAACCATGCTCCTGGCAACTTTCGGAATCCAAGCTTATAATCTACTTGCCTCCTTCTAGACCTAACTAACTAGATAAGGCCTAGAACTAGAAGAACTCTAAGGAATTAGGGTTTCTAGTTCTGTCGATGAAAGCTGGTCGTCTATGTTGCTTGGGTTGTGGTTTCTGCCATCCGGATCGAGAGGTCAATAGCCTCGGTGATCTTGAAAGTTTCTTCCTCACAAGTGTAGGTTGTGTAGACATTGCCCCTGATTGTGAGGACTCCCTTCTCGGTGGGCATCTTGAGCACCAAATACGAGTAATGTGGTACTGCCATAAACTTGGTGAGTGAAGGGTGGCCAAGAATGGCATGGTACGTCCCATCAAAGTCGGCAACCACAAAGTTTACGAATTTGGTGTGGAAGTGGTCTGGAGTGCTGAACTGCACGGGGAGCGTTATCTGGCCAAGGGGGATAGAGCTCTGGCTCGGTAGAACACCCCAGAACTGAGCTTCATATGGCTTCAATTCTGCTTGGGTTAGCTTTAGGGTAGGAAGACTATTGTGGAACAAGATGTCGATGGAGCTGCCGTCATCAACAAGCACATGTTCGAAATGGATGCTATTGATGCATGGATCCAATACCAGAGGAAAACATCATGGTTCGGGGATGGCGGCCCATTGGTCTAGCCTGCTAAGATATCTCTCGATGAGACCAGGCAGGGAACTTTGGATCGGCAATGAGGCCGTTGGCGCTGTCGATGTTTAGGCACGCCCTTCTAAGGAGTTTACGATCCCTCTTAGATTCGATTGACACCTTGCCACTGAAGATGGAGTGGACGACATCGGTTGGGTTGACGTACTGGTGGCGTGGATCTCGGTCCTGGTCCTCATATTCATCTTCGTGGTTACGCCTATCGTGATTGCCTGCGGACTTTGTGGCATCATCCTAGATGATCTGTTGTGCGTAGATGCTTTTGAGGACACAACAGTTTTCCATTGTGTGACTAGACCGAGGGTGGAGCTAGCATGGACCTTTTAGGGTATTGTTGTAATCATCCCGATAGTCACGACGACTGGTGAACCTTTTGACCGTGTTGACCTCATGGTCGTTGTCGTGGGGCCTCTTACCCCTGAAATCGTCACGGTGGTCGCGGCGCCTATCCCATCCTTCTGTGCGTTCTTGATTATTAATGCGGTGAGGATTGCGACTATTGAACTGTCCATGGTTGTCGCGATTATCATCTCATCGAGGATGGTGGTCGGGCTATTGACTTCCCCTAAGATCTTCTCTGATCAATTTCTCCGCGTCATCGGCATTTGCGTAGTTCTTGGTGGTAGCGAGGAGCTCGGCGACTGTGGTCGGCCTTTTATGAAGTAACTTGCTCTGAAGGGCTTTGTGATAATGAAGGCCTTTGATAAATGCGGAGATTGCTTTGTCGTGAGAGATTTTCAGAATCTTAAGACGCATATCCGAGAATCATCGGATGTAGTCATGTAATGGTTCATTCTTGTGATCCCGTATTCTTTCGAGGTCATACTTGTTACCCGGTTGCTCATAGGTGGCTATGAAGTTGTCAATGAATGCTTGGCGTAACTCTACACATGAATCGAATGAATTCTCTGGCAGGTCGAGGAGCCATTAGTGACCGGCTTGATCAAGGACGACACGGAAATAGTTTGCCATTACGTGCTCGTCTCCTGTGGTCGATCGAACGACAATCTCATAGAGGGTGATCCAGTTCTCAGGGTTCTCCTTACCATCATACTTCTTGAGCTTCTCTAGCTTGAAGCTGCAAGGCTAGATGACTTGTCGAAGATGCGGAGAAGACTGCTTCAACCTAGCAAGCCGTGTACGGTGTCGTACTCGATACGATGGATATTCTCGTGTGCTGCTCTATCATTGATGTGCTTGTTAATGTGGTCGTGGACGTCTCTATGAGGTAGGCTACGTCGAAGATTGTAGTCCGTTCCTTGGTCGACTTCTTGATCGTGGCCCGGTTCATAAGCACGACGTCGGTGGCCAGCATCCCGACCACGGTCGTGACGATGAGCCTCTCTGTTGCCGTGGTCGTTGTCGTTCTCTTGTCGGAAAGCATCCGGCAAGTAATTACAGCGAGGTCCGCCGGGCCGTGGTGAAACCTGACTTCGGTGGCTTCGATCGGAAGTGGCCTCTGTGTAGGAGACCCCTTGCGCCCTCCTAAGGAGGTTTGCTTTCTGTCCCATGGCAGCGATGAGGTGTGCTCATATGTTGGTCCGAACATCCTGGTATTCTAGTGTGTTTGGGAGCCATTCGAGATTCGCCATAGCAACGGCCACGTTGGCGCTTGGGGTCTTAAACACCTATTGGTTTCCCACCATGTCGAAAGCGTCGTCGAGATTGTGATGGATCAATTGCCTCTACTGTTCTTCTTCATGTGCTCGCCGCTAAGCGTGATTGGCGTTGCGTTGCTCATGTTGTTGTCTTTGATCATCGGTCTCCCCATCGAGTACTGGCTCATCGTTGCTAACACTGAGGACCAAATTTTCTCATCGGGGAGGAAAAACTAGGAAGCGAGAAAAACCCAGGGGATATGGGGGGAGATCCATATCGTAGTCCTTGTCCTCGGGGTGTAACACCTCGGTAGGGACGGAGCCAGTGCTGGAGTGCGTGCTAGTAGCCCTGTTTTCTGGCAGAGTATGGATGGAGACCATGTTGATGAAGTGTCGTGTCAAGTGTGTGCCGAGAGCATGCTGATTTGGCGTCAGATCTATCGGCTCAGAATTCGTGAACAGCCGGCTGGCATGACGCGAAGCCAGGGCGGCTGAGTTGCGCAAGCCTCGATGAAAAGGGGAATAGTGCCTACTCAGGGAGACTATCTTGATCTAAGCGATTTGTCCTTCCGAGACAGTAGTGATCATTAGACCTGTTCCTAACCGTTTGTGTATAGTGACACGAGTTGGCTGAGCATATCCGTAACAATCATATGGCGCCACTCCGGTGGTCTGGCTTGAGACCGAATTCACCAGGTCGAAGGCTTCAGAGAGCTTGTGGTCAACTCGATCAATATCCTCGAGCAAGTCGGAGTTGTCGATCTGCCTCCCATTATAGCGAAGAAGCGGAGGGCGAGTTGTTGGCGTGGTTGGTGATGTTGTCAGAGCAGTGGTGATCGTAAACAACGTGGTCAAGGCCGCCGCCGATGTTGCCACATATTGGATCTAGGTTTCTTCCAAAGTCGTGGTTGTGAGGCCGTCGGCGCGAGTCGTCTAGGTGATCTGACCAATGGTGAACATGAGGCCTTCTGCCATGGCAGCGGAAGCGGGGATGATGACCATCTTGTTCGTCTAAAAAGCTATACACACACCCCCTACCTGGCGCGCCACTGTCGATGAAAGTTGGTCGACAGTCTACCTTGGGGTATACCCACGGTAGTAGATTGTCGATAGACAGGTGCACAAGCTACAAACCAGATGGTGACATAAGACACAAACAAGGATATTATCTAGGTTCGGCCACCGTGAGGGCGTAATATAATAGGGACGAGGTTCCCGATCTTCTGTCAAGTTCACGATAAACAATGATTTGTTCGGAAAGCGACACACCGATCCGCTTCAGATCACAAAGAACGTACCGAACTCTGTAATCTTAGCACCACGTCTCCTCTAGTTATCAACCAGTGTTGCACGCTTGACCTTGCCAAGAAGGCTAATCCTTGCCTGCAAATCGAATAACACAAGCAAGAACAAGAAAGAATGCAACTAATTTGCAAATGAATGATTAATCTTATGAGTTGGGGTCTCACAAACCGATGAAACGGCGAAACTGTTCTTGACAGATTAATCTAAGCAAAACCCAAACCCTAACGTAGGTGGCAGCTACTGATTATATAGTCAAAGGGACGTCTAAGGACCCCTCTTCACGTCCATAAGTTGCCCTAACACGTTACAAGGCCCAATAGCCCAAAACACGGCGACACAACGCCTTGACAGATTCTGGACATCAAATTGTTTCGACGATTTATGTTGACTCCAATGGAATATGGGCTTAAAACCAAAGACATTAGTTAGATTATAAAATTATCTTTCCATCCATATGTGTATCATCAAAAACGGAGTCCAAATGTGTCCTGGGCGTCCATATTACTGCATGCTGGTCCTGGAGCCCGAGATGGACTCGAACTTGATATGGATTGGGCCTCTGACTTGGCTTGGACGACCTTGCTGACCTTCTAAGGTGATGGCCATGGAGGAGGACGTCCAAGGGCTCCCTTGGAGGGTTCTCCTTCTCCTTGAGGCATGCTCCTACTTGGGCCAGGGTCCCAAGGATGAAAAACAAACCCACGATGATGACGTAGCTCATGGCAGAAATAATGACAGCATGTCTCAATTATTTGGAGGCCTTGCCGACATGATATTGAGGTCAAACTAGATTCATTTGAATCCATCAAGTGCTCATTGACCTTGATCTTACTCCGAATGGATAAGTTATGACCTTCCCAATAAAGCACTATCGGGCTACCGACGTACCGAAAGTTCAACTTTGATGGACTTGCACTTTGAGACATATTTGAATCTACAATCAAATAATGACATGTACATGTGGAACCAAGTGAGTTGTACCAAAAATCATTATATAAATATATGAATGAGCTCACCATATAATCAATAGTTATATCCAAAGGCGTCGTGTCCTCATCATTCTCCCCTTCTTGACAGCAAACCGTCCTCGGTTTGAGTTTTGTTGAAGAGTAGGTTATAGGTAGTAACCAACTTTGCTCCCCTCCTTGAAAATTAACCTGTATCCTTACAGAAAATTTTGGGGATCTCGACATAACATAATTATATCTATTGCAGTCCTCTAATTGATCATATTGTTGCACACCAAAAGGACATTTCAGATTTAAACAAAAGTAGACACGATGTACCATATACTCTCCTTTACAATTATATTTGCCAATAAAAGTGATATGTATATCTAGATAACCATGATAATTCAGCACATTTAAATTTTTCCTCCAAACTACCAAGAGCACATAGAGTTTCAAGCTCAATATATCCCAAAGTATTTAAAGAAGATAACAAATTTAGTTCATCTTGTTCAATGGCAATTGGATGCAATTGTTTATTTTTAGCATAAGTATTTTGTTCAAGAACAAAAGAATCAATCTCTTTTGTAAGTTGTGGCATAGGAATAATCATAGAAGCACTATCACACAACTCTTCTTTATCATAAACATTATTAGAACAATTATTTTGTGACAGAAGCAATTCAGTTTTAGTGTTCATTAAATGTTGCTCTATCATAGCATGGTTAGTGGAAAAATTCAACACATCAAGAGAACTCTCATCTTCTATGAGTTTAGCATCATGGGCATTACCTTGGCTCTCATTCTCAAGAGGAGTAATAGGTGATAGTTCTGAATTTTAACATGAGGTTGGGAGCACCTCATTTTCTATCACGTCATCCTTACTCTTTTGTATATTGTCCTGCAAAAGGTTAGGCATAGCAAGAGGAATAACAAGGGACTGATCTAGTTGATGGACCTCATCACTTGAATAAATCACACGAGATGGTTGAACAAATGTTTCTCTCATAACAATTTTCATATCGTTCCATATATGAGGTTTATCTGAAGAACTTAAAGACTCCCACCAAGTTGATGCTAAATGTCTTAAAACACCAGATGCATTCTTAATTTTTCTCTGTTCACACATACGACATTGTGCAAAAATATTATCTATTTTACTTTCCCACTCAATATACTTATCAGCACCAATACCATCACAAGTAGGCGGGGAAGAAAGAATAGAACGACCTGCGAGAGAAGGTGTAGCAGCAATAGTGCATGTCTTATGCATCATTGATGTCTCATATTGATGAGTATTATAACCTGCCATTATAGACATAAAACACAGCAACAAACAGTGAAAATTATCTTAAATAATTCAACTACGCAGGTGGAGTGGTGCCTCTCAAGATCACAACAAAGGAAACACCTTATCAAGTGCTTACAAGGTTCTTACTATCAAGACAAAGGATATCTGGAAGGCGTAGCCCAAGACTGCAAGGGTCTTTTTCTGTACCGATCTGAAGTATATGTGGAGCTTAGGAGGCACACAAAAGAATAAATATGTATATGTGGCACACAAGTCAGTAATAGATAGCAATATTGAATAAATGTCCAGAGCACTTGTCCTAGTTGCTGGCCTATACGTGTTCCTATTACCAGTTGTGATAAACAAGGGAGTGAAACAAGCATAAATAGAAACAAGTATGAATGGTAGTAAGGAAAATATGGACAAGGCAAAAGGCACCACAAACAATAGAGCTATTGGGTGTTTTCTATGTGCTCCTTTTTCAATCTCTTCTCTTTTCTTTTACTATTTTTTTCTTTTCTTTTTTTGTCCAAACTTTTTTTCTTCCTTTTTCTCTTTTGATATTTTTTCCTTAGCAAGAAGCACAGAAGGATAAACCACAAAAAAATTTGAGCTCAATTGGATAAAAGATGTGGTCTATAAAAATGAAGATTATGCTCTAAAAAGCATGTCAAAACTTGTGGGTCTGGAAACTCGATTTTCCTGATCGAATTTCGCAAATCTAAATTTTGTGAACCCAGCTTTGCTGGGATAAAACAGGTCTAAAATTTTCTGGCATTCTCCGTAGATATAAAATTCGCCCTGTTCCGAGTTTAGATGTAAAAGTTATAACAATTTTAAGGAAACTGCTCGAATCAGGGTTTGAGTGGACACAAGATTCAAATAGATGGTGATACGGGCTGGCAGCGGGTGGAGAGATTGACACAAATTAGAAAAGAACACAATCTAAACCAGCAACAAGACCTTGACCTAGGACACAAACTCAATACGGCGGACTCTGAAACTGAAATATGCAAGGCTATGGCGCGGATGGTTGTAGGACAGGAAACAAATATGGCGGTGCACTATGGGACGAAGCAAAATCAACTAAACTAGGGTAAATATGAACTTGACGGTATACCTGAAGCTCTGAATACCAAATAATAGGGACGGGGTTCCCGATCTCTGTCAAGTTCACAATAAACAACGATTTGTTCGGAAAGCGACACACCGATCCGGCTTCAGATCACAAAGAACCGAACTTTGCAATCTTAGCACCACGTCTCCTCTAGTTATCAACCAGCGCTGCATGGTTGACCTTGCCAAGAAGGCTAATCCTTGCCTGCAAAACGAAGAACACAAGCAAGAACAAGAAAGAATGCTACCAATTTGCAAATGAATGATTAATCTCATGAGTTGGGGTCTCACAAACCGATGAAACGGTGAAACTGTTCTTGACAGATTAATCTAAGCAAAACCCAAACCCTAATGTAGGTGGCAGCTACTGATTATATAGTCAAAGGGACGTCTAAGGACCCCTCTTCACGTCCATAAGTTGCCCACGTTACAAGGCCCAATAGCCTAAAACACGGCGACGCAGCGATTCTGGACATCAAATTGTTTCGACGATTCCTGTTGACTCCAAAGGAATTTGGGCCCCAAACCAAGCCATTAGTTAGATTATAAATTTATATTTCCATCCATATGTGTATCATAAAAAACGGAGTCCAAATGTGTCCTGGGCGTCTATATTACTGCATGCTGGTCCTGGAGCCCGAGATGGACTCGAACTTGATATGGATTGGGTCTCTGACTTGGCTTGGATGACCTTGCTGACCTTCTAAGGTGGTGGCCATTGAGGAGGACGTCCAAGGGCTCCCTTGGAGGGTTCTCCTTCTCCTTGGGGCATGCTCCTACTCGGGTCAGGGTCCAAGGATGAAAAACAAGCCCATGATGACGTAGCTCATGGTAGAAATAATGACAACTTGTCTCAATTATTTGGAGGCCTTGCCGACATGATATCGAGGTCAAACTAGATTCATTTGATCCATCAAGTGCTCATTGACCTTGATCTTACTCAAAATGGATAAGTTATGACCTTCCCAATAAAGCACTATCGGGCTGCCGACGTACCAAAAGTTCAACTTTGATGGACTTGCACTTTGAGACATATTTGAATCTACAATCAAATAATGACATGTACATATCAAATCAAGTGAATTGTACCAAAAATCATTATATAAATATATGAATGAGCTCACCATATAATCAATAGTTATATCCAAAGGCGTCATGTCCTCATTATAATACCTACGTCCTGCGTCTGATTGTATTGATATGAGATGTGTTGAGATCTCTGACTTGAAGGGGTCCCTTGCCTCTCTTTATATAGTCCGGAGGGTAGGGTTACATATCTAGAAACTAATCCTAGTCGGTTACAATTGCCATAGATAATACGATATAAATTCCTATTCCAACCGACCAGGATCTTGCTTGATCTCCATGTCTTGTTTCCTTGCGTGAAACTCAACATAGATGAATCAAGCCTCGAGTTGTCTCGAAATGGGCCAAATCTCCTGGCCCAAGTCTAGTCGTAAGGGTATAGGGGTTTATACCCCCACAGGTTCTGGATGACTTCCCTAGCCAACCCGCGCACCTCTCTCTCCCTATGGCTGACAGACGGACCCCACGTGGCGGTGCCCGTCTCCCTCCTCTCGCCGTAACCAGCAAGGACTCGGCCGTGATTTCCGTCACCGAATCGAGTCCCGGGAATCACGATTTTGTTACCTTTTCCACAAAACCGAGCGCTATAAATCGTTCCCCCTCCACCCCGCAGCTCTCTTTTGCATCTAGGTCGCCGAGTTGAGCCCAGCAGCCACCTCCTCTTGGAGTTTGAATCTCGCCAAAGTGCGCCGCCGCGAAGCCGAGCCTAGTTTGCCTCTCGGATCGAGCAAAGCCGCTAGGTGAGATCGCGTTGCCGTCCTCTTTCTTCCCGTGCCTGCGGCTCGTCGTTTGGTGGCCGGAAAGGAGAGTTTGGGAGCTCCGGTGAGCTTTAGGGCGGCGCCCATGACCACCGCCGCGCCGGAAGACTCCCTGGCGGCCGGCCCGCCGCCGCTAACCATCGGGTGAAGTTCGAGCCGTCAGATCAAGATCGTGCGTCCGAGATAGGAAGATACCCCTTGGGGGGGTATTTTTGTTAAAGAGTCCTCAAACTTCTTTAGAATAGGACCCACAGTCCATAGTGCCTATCAGAGTTTAACGTTTTGCTCTTGGGGAAGCGTAAAGCCTCGGGTTAACGCCAGAATATGTTTTCCAGAATTTACAAAAATGCCATCGAGTTTCTTTAGGCCATAAAATACTCATTTTAACTCCGTTTTTGTCCATTCAAATTTCGTTAGATTCGTATTCACGAGCTCTACATGTTAGAAGTATTACTTTACTGTTTTTAAACTTTTTAATTCTGCAGTAGCATTTAATTAATTATTTCTCTATAGGAAATCTTAGAAAATTCATATCTTCTACGTTTTAATTCCGATTTTCGTGAACTTTACGTTTGTGTGATCGTAGCGCTGTGTAGAATATTTTCATAAACTTTTATCTTTGATTTCTCACTGTTGGTGTAATGTTCTAATTATAGCTTGTTTGCTTTGTGTATGATTGTCTACATTAGATTGCGTGTTGTTGATTGATGTTTGGGAATAGATGGTGAGCCGTACGTTGGTCATGAAGACCAAGCCTTTGAAGACCAGTAGGCTCAGGAGAGCTTTGATCAAGGCAAGTATAACTTGGGATCATCCTTGTTACCTATTCACTTATAACTACACATATATATCATATGCATTCTTTCACCTTGTCGATCTTAGCAAAATCATAGATGATTGTTACCTGGATTCCTTGCTACCCACTTGATATGCATTTGGTGTAGATGTGCTAGTGCTTGAGATAATACATGATCTTGTAAGATGATTAATAGCTGGGCAATGAACATAAAAGAATTACAAATAACTGTATGAGATCTTGTCTGTACGTGATCACCCGGGATAATAGTGCAACCATGAGGGCTATAATGGCTCTGGCTTTAGCTCAGTATGAAGACCTTTTCTAGCTTGTTAGAGGTTACCCGAAAGGGCGGAGGGGGCTGAACCGTTTTGGGTATAGTGTGGCCTCTGTCTGTATGTGTATAGGCTGCAAGTCATTGTGCCATCGGAAGGGGGCTCTATATCTGCGCGCAAAGGAAACCTTGTGGCCCTAACATGTTAGACGAACTTTTGAAAGGCTTCATAGTAATCCCTGCCGACCTCCCTAGGAAGGGGGTTAAGAGATTAGCTACCTCGGGCGAAAGGGTAAATCATGACTCATGGGTAAAGATGTACAACCTCTGCAGAGTGTTAAAACTGGTATACTAGCCGTGCCCATGGATACGGGCGGCCCAAAAAACTGACGGAATAGATGGACACTGATGAACATGATTAATAATGATAAATGTTGGTTTATTATGTTGTTTATATGTGTTATTCTTAATTCTTGTATACAATTGATCATGTGGTTATGGGGTTATTTATGCTACCTTGATATTTGCTATCCAATGATTAAACGTGCTATCCACTATTAAAAGCTAAATGCAGTCAAAACACTGCCAGCTATTTTGAGCCTCATGAACCCCTGGTTATACTTGTTGAGTACGATATGTGCTCACTCTTGCAATTTCCCAACACCCCAGGTTATGCTAATGATGATGATTGGAATGAGGACTACCGTTATGAGTATTAGGCTTGGAGTCAACCAGTCAACAGTGTCCCTATGTGGAGCTAACGTTGAGAGCGTTGTCTACTTCTTGCTATCATTCATGTATAAGACTATGTGATTTATTATGTTCTGCTATGTAATAAACACTACAATGGTACATTTGAGATTTGTCTACTTATATGTGCGACTGTTTCTGGGGCACATATGAGTCTTTTATGCATCCTATTTTGTTCTTAAAATATGGGTGTGACACTAATTTACTCTTCTTACATGCTGGTCATTGAACAAAGATGGTGGGCGGCACGAGAAACGTGAGGTCACGGTACGCCTGACCGAGGGAGGAGCCTTGGGAGCAGCCTGAGGGGTCGGGGAGCGGGTCGGTGAGCCAGCCGAGGTGGACCTCGAGCAGGAGGGCTAAGAGTGTTAGCAGTCTTCAGGGGGAGACACCCGCGGTGCAGCAGTAGGAGTCGCCCACCTAGGAGAAGGAGGAGATGCCCAGCGGGGCGCACGAGGAGCAGGAGGAGGAGGAGGAGGAAGAGAACGATGGGGCCCCGCCGAATATCTGGCAACGAGGTCCCAATCAGCTTCCCAATTGACCGATATTCATTGACCATCACCCATTGATTTGGCCATGAGGACAAAAGTATGTTTGAAAGCACTACTTCGACATTCCTTATGTTCAAATTCACAATATGAACTACTAGTTTTGGTTAACCACTTGTGTAGGTCCTTTAAGGTACTGGTAGCGGGAGTTGCTCACCAACGACACCCTAGTACCATCCTTGGTGGCTTATGCAGGTTGCACTTCCCTGGCGTGGTCAATCTTGCGGGGGTGGGGGCAGAGTTGGCATGGACATTTCAGCGCTATGAAGGCACGCCAGATACCACAGATGTACTTGGCAGGAACTTCGGCAACAAGGCCTTATGGGTGATCAAGGAGATGTGGGTAAGAATTCCTCGCACTTCATTGCTCACTACTTCACATTCTTCGGTCCTACACATAATGACTGTCTACATCGCGTGTACATGTAGGATTTCTTTAGAGTGGAGCCTAAATATGAGGAACATGCCAATCACTTTTTTGGAATAAAATGTGTCATGAACGTCAAGGACATGCACTACGAGGTGCACATCCAAGCAATCATAAATTACAAGGCCTAGTATGAGCACATGAAGATAGACAAAGAGGTCGCAAGGGACACTACACTGACCAAGGAACAGTTCATGCTGGTTAGTTACATTAATTTCTTTGTAGTTTAAGTAACATTAATTTGGTCTTGTTAAATGTCATGTTCTTGATCACGTGTAGGTGCCACCGTACTGGGTGGAGGACAAAGGGATGTGCTGGGAAATGATGGTGGACTGGTGGTGTAGCCAGGAATGGCGGGACCAGCACGACGCTGCCCACACGCGATGCAGAAAGATGCTACGTCCATCACACCATCAAGGGAGTCTTACCCTCGAGGAATACAGAGAAATATATGTAAATATGAGGATTTATTGATTCATTCTAACGGTCATATGTGCATACCCACTAATCATCTTCTTGTTTTTCATAGGAAGCCACACACCTTGGGTAGAATATAGGCCCATTATTGGGGGCCTATGCTCTGTCCAAGAAGGGGAAGACGACAACCGACATCACCTACAGCCCAGACGACCCTCCTGAGGTGTACACCAACTCCACTGTCCATAGCCAGATCAACTTGTACTGTGATTCGGCACATGCGATCCATGACCCTGACTTTGATCCCTACACCGAAGCCATTAGTGGAGAAGCAGCCATGAGGGCGGAGGGAGGCAAACAACATGGGCGGTACTGGGTTGCCGACCCCTTCATCGACTCCTCGAGGACTCCTACTCCTAGATCAGATTAAAGGACAGGCGCCAAGGCCAAGGTAGCTAAGGGGTACGCTTGAGGACGACCGCAGCCGACTGCGTCATCACCAACCTCCAGGTTCTCGCTGTTTCATTCACGCTCAATTGTTCAATCATAACATAGCTTTATAACACAAGTGTTCAATCCTGTAGACCCAGCTTTCACAAAAGGAAGTTAGGATCGCTGAGCTAGAGACGCAGTATAGGGAGATGGCCATCTACATGCAAACTCTTGGGGCTCAGATGGGAGCACCTCCGCCACCAACCTTGTATGTTCCACCCGCTCCAGGTGGACCTAGCCTAGTGAGTTTCACTTCACTTAACCATGCAATCTCTACATTTGTAGATGTAGATGTAATTGTGGTTGCATGCCATCGAGCCGCTGGTGTTGTTGGCCATCGTGCCACTGTGGTTGCCGCCCTTTGTGTCGATGCTTTTCTTGTAGGTCTTGGGAACCTCCCCATGCAGGGGAGGTCCTACCAAAATTTTCATTTGAAACTACTATGTATATTTCTAATTTCAAGTATTTAATCTCAACATTCACTTACGACACATTTGTCTCATCCTTTGTGTAGCTTCACTCCTAGGGTTCTACTCAAGCGCCCAATGAGCAATGTCCTCAAGACAGTGGGTGGAGTGGCCATGTTAATCCATACCAACCTCTAGGTGATTCATGGGGCAGACAAGATGGATTTGGTTTGTGAACTTGTAGTTTGTTCATGGAATTTGTCTTTTCGTTGGACGTGTTGTTGAACTTGTGGTTTCCTTAGACTTGTGATGAACTAGAAATATCATTGGACTTGGTGATGAACATGTGCTTACATATGTGACATGTACATTATATGTATGTGAGAGATTTGGTATATCGTGGTTATTGTGGCAAATGTGCGATTTATTGTGTGCTATGTGTGATTAATGTGAGTTGTGCTATAATACATGTGGTTGCAAAAGTAAAAAACATAAAGAATTACCTCGAAAGGGGGTTTGTTGTGTGCTTGGGCCATAACACACAACAAAGACCAAGGTTTGTCGTGTGCTATGACCATAGCACACGTCAAACCTGCCTGCCAGGCCGCCTGTGCCAGACCTAGGATGGGGGTTTGCCATGTGCCCACCCCTGACACACGACAAACATTGAGACTTTGCCGTGTGCCTGCATGGTGGCACACGACAAAGATTCAAAGTTTGCCTTGTGCCACCATGTAGGCACACAACAAACCCTCTTTTTAGGGAAAAACAAAAAATTCTTTATAATGTTTGTCATGTGCCCGCCCTAGCTCACGGTAAAGATTTGCTGTGTGCAACCCACGGCAAACCCTGCCATCAAGCTGCTTGCCGTCGTCTGTTACCTTTTTTTGCCATGTGTCATGGTTGATGTTGACGGTTCTTAAGTATCAATTTTAATTATCAAATAAACAAGGGAATGGACCAATATACAAACAACACCTAGAATTAGGGTTTGATCTGACAGAATTCCATGAGTTTTGTTGTTTATCTATTTCTGCAGGGGGTTATCAGGAAATAAGAAAGAAAGGCCCACACGTCGGGATTACATAGAGATATTAATGCACCGCACAATTTTCTACCATCTAGAAGACTCCAGAAGCCACGGGAACGAACGGGAAGGCGATCGGGCCCGGGGGCAGGGCGCCCGCCCTCCCCCCTAGGGCGCCCGCCCTGGAGTTGTAGCCAATCCCGTCCAACTTCGCAGATCACACTCCACCGACATAAAGGATCAAGGATAACCACTCAATCAATGTCGGTTTGATCCAATGGCCCACGTTCACCGGAGGAGACTATATAAGCAGACCCCCTGGCCCCTGGAGGAGAACAAGTTCATCAAAGAGTTGAGAGGAGCCCTCGAAGGATAACCTCTCCTCTAAATAAGCTTAGGGCTTAGCATCTAATGTGAGTAGACTAGATCTACTAGATTGAGAGAGAAAGAGTGGAGGTGTAGATCGGAGGAAGCCCGGCCTGTCGGTGTCTACTCCGAGGTTGTACCTGCGGGATCAAGTTCTCCTAACCCGAAGCTTGCTCCTAAGATTCTTTAGTATTTCGACTTCTAAATACTATTAAGTTCTTGTTTTATTGTCTTTGGTTTATGAGTTTACTTTAATCTCTTCGCATAGAGTTTAGAGTAATCATCTCTAGCGTAAACGTGGTGTTTGGGCTAGGATACTCATAGATATCCCCTGACTAGCTGGACCGTGGTAGTAGCGAGGAACGTGACATTTCCGAGTTACCTTTGCAAACCATATCTCGTTAGCAGGACGGATAGGGTTTATAGGTGCGGGTTGAACATCCTCTGTGGTGTCTAGATTCCGTGAGCCTCCCCAATAGAACAGTAGATTATCCTTACTAAGGTTAGAAAGAAATTACGGTTGTAGTCTTCTCTATATATTGTTCACATCGAGAAACATTCTTTGTAGCCTAAAGGTTAGTAGTAATAGACCGGGTTAGTCAGATGCACTCTTTTCCCTAGTGGTAAAAATATAAATACGATACTCTGGATAACATCCCGGGTGAAGTGCTCACCGATATCCGTGCGCTTGCGGATCAATTCCTTATTGCATTCCCAAATATCAACAAGCATTTCTAGCGCCGTTGCCGGGGAGCAAGACGGTTTGCTGAGATAATCTTGAGTCTTACTACTAGCTTGTATCTATACTTTTATCTTTTTTTATCTTTTATATTCTTTATTTAATTTCTTTATTCTTACCTTATGGAAAACCAAGATTCTAAATCAATCTATCAATTTGCAACACCTTCGGAAACTGACCTTTTACCATGGGAGTCATCACAGCCTATCCAAACATCCCAGTATAGGTTAAGTTCCACGTTAATTGCCATGATTCAAAACCTATCTTTTTCAGGAAAGGAAGACAAAAACCCTTACCTTCATATTAGAGATTTTGAGCAAACATGTGATTGTCTTCGCATTGAAGGCATTTCTGATAAAACTTTACGTTGGAAGCTTTTTCCTTTTTCTTTAAGGGGAGAAGCTAGACAGTGGTATAATCAGAAGGTAAGTCAACAACGAGGTGAATGGGGAGTTTTACGAGCCAACTTTTGTCTAGATTTTTATTCCCTCGACCGTATCGACGACCTTAGACTCGAAGTCCTATCTTTTAAACAAAAAGATAATGAAACTTTAGGAAAATCCTGGAAACATTTTTCTAATCTTTTAGAATTTGGTCCAAACCTTAATCTTGAAGACCGTGTTCTTTTATTTCACTTTTTTCGAGGTCTTCAGAAAGATCATAAACAAATGCTACATACAATGTCTAGAGGTTCTTTCTTTCGCATCCCTACTGATGATGCTAGAGTGATCCTAGATAGAATCCTAGAAGCTGAGATGGATAATACCCTTCATGATGAAACCCATGAAGCCGAAGTAGACACTCTGCCAAATTCTCCATCTACTTCAGCTATCCCAAGTTCTGAGCCACAAAAGGAAGAAATTCCACCACCTGACTTCATGCTGGATATAGAATCTGATCTTTTTGCCGATTTTGGAAACATTTCAAACTACCATTCTATAAACAGATCCCAAAACGGCTATTTTAGCATTTGTTTGCCAACTGAACATCAATTGAGAGAGCTTATCTCAGTCATGAATAGCGAATGGTTGGAAGAGTCAGAGCTTTCCTCTGATGTGATCCGTTTGGACACACCTCCTATAACTATACGCTATGCTTACGATTCTGATCAATTTGATGCTCTCTATAATCCTGTTGTGGGGATCAACATCATGTGTGAATCTTTTGCACTTAAACTATTTAAAAATCTGGTCTTAACCCCCACAACAAAGGTCATAAAGGAATCTTCGGGACGATTAGTCCCCAGTCTTGGAATTATAAATGTCCTGCCCCTTATGGTAGAAGGCTCCATGGTTCATTTGAACTTCTATATCTTTGATACATGGGACTTTGACCTGTTGATAGGACAACCTTTTAGAAGACTCCTTTACGAAGGTCATACTGGAAAGCTACACATTTCTTTTGGAAAAACTTTTAAATTTCCAATAAAAATTTCACACTCTTTAAATAATAAGGCCGAGTCTTATCTTTTGCCTGATCCTATGGAGGAGGTAAAGGCTGCATCTCTAGAGCTTTTAGAAGAACCAGACTTAGAATACGAAGCTCCTTTCTTCATAGAATAAGAAGTTGAACCTTCTGAACCTGAACCCTTAGATGAGTTTGCAGAAACACCTAGACCTCCCATAGAGCTTAAAACATTACCACCTGGTCTTATCTATGCTTTCCTAAACAATAATCCAGAGTTTCTTGTGATCATTAGTGATAAACTCACTCAGGAGCAAACTCTGCGATTAATGGCCATTCTTGAGAAACATCACTCAGTTTTCGGCTACTCACTCCAAGATCTTACAGAAATCAGTCCTATGATTTGTACTCATCGTATTCCAACAGATCCTTCTGTTTCACCTTAGCGAGAGCCCCAACGTAGACTTAACAACACGATGAGAGAGGTAGTTAAAAAGGAAGTTATAAAGTTGCTGCATGCAGAGATTATATATCCTGTGCCGCACAGTGAGTGGGTAAGCCCAGTTCAAGTTGTGCCTAAAAAGGGAGGCATGACTGTTGTTATGAATGAAAAGAACGAGCTAATTCCGCAACGCACCGTCACAGGGTGGCGGATGTGCATAGACTATAGAAAACTGAACAAAGCCATGAGAAAGGATCATTTTCCTTTACCTTTCATAGATGAGATTCTAGAGCGATTAGCGAACCATTCGTTCTTCTGTTTCTTAGATGGATATTCAGGGTATCACCAGATCCCGATCCATCCCGATGATCAAAGCAAAACCAGTTTTACATGCCCATATGGAACTTATGCTTATCGTAGAATGTCTTTTGGGTTATGTAATGCACCAGCTTCTTTTCAAAGATGCATGATGTCTATATTTTCTGATATGATTGAAGAGATTATGGAAGTTTTCATGGATGATTTCTCTGTATATGGAAAAACTTTTGAGGGTTGTCTTGAAAACTTAGACAAGGTTTTGCAAAGATGTGAAGAAAAGCACTTAATCCTTAATTGGGAAAAATGTCATTTTATGGTTAGGGAAGGAATAGTGCTGGGACACCTCGTGTCTAAAAGAGGTATTGAGGTAGACAAAGCTAAAATTGAAGTAATTGAACAACTACCTCCACTTGTGAATATAAAAGGAATTCGAAGCTTTCTTGGCCATGCCGGTTTTTATCGCAGATTCATAAAAGATTTTTCATTTATTGCTAGACCACTTACTCTTTTGCTAGCCAAGGATGCTCCTTTCGAATTTGATGATGCATGCTTAACATCTTTCAATTTATTAAAGAATGCACTCATCTCTGCACCAATCATTCAACCCCCTGATTGGTCGTTGCCTTTTGAAATTATGTGTGATGCCAGTGATTATGCTGTGGGGGCAGTTTTGGGACAAACTAAAAATAAGAAGCATCATGCAATTGCTTATGCCAGTAAAACTTTGACAGGAGCTCAACTTAATTATGCAACCACTAAAAAAGAGCTTCTGGCTGTTGTCTTTGCCATTGATAAATTTAGATCTTATTTAGTTGGAGCTAAAATAATTGTTTACACTGATCATGCTGCACTAAAATATCTCCTCACTAAAAAAGATGCTAAACCTCGCCTGATTAGATGGATCTTATTACTTCAAGAATTTGACTTAGAAATAAAAGATAAAAAGGGAGTAGAAAATTCTGTTGCTGATCACTTGTCTAGAATGTATTTTAAGAATCCATAGGAAACCCCCATCAATGATTCACTCCGGGACGACATGCTCTACGGGATTAACAGGTCTGACCCCTGGTATGCAGATATTGTTAATTTTGTGGTTTCAGGGTAGGTACCACCAGGAGCAAACAAGAAGCTTATTCAAGAAAGTCGTTCATATATATGGGATGAGCCATACCTCTTCCGAGTATGCTCTGATGGCTTACTCAGGAGGTGTGTGACCACTAAGGAAGGATGGAAGATCATCGACATATGTGATTCATCACCATATGGAGGTCATTATGGAGCATTCCGTACACATTCAAAGATCTGGCAATGTGTATTCTACTGGCCTACAATGTATGAAGACATGAAGCAATATATCAGAAGATGTGGGCCATGTCAAAGGCACGGAAACATAAACTCAAGAGATGCCATGCCACTCACCAACAACCTTCAGATTGAGCTCTTTGATGTCTGGGGAATAGATTACATGGGTCCATTTCCCCCATCAAAGAAGTGTGAGTTCATCTTGGTGGCAGTTGACTACGTCTCCAAGTGGGTAGAGGCACTACCTTGCAAGCACGCCGACAACATCAGTTCAAAGAGGATGTTTGAAGAAGTTATATTTCCAAGATTTGGAGTTCCCAGAGTAGTGATAAGTGATGGAGGAGCACATTTCATCGACAAACGCTTCAAACAATATCTATCAAAACATGGAATCCGTCACAACGTTGCTACTCCCTACCATCCTCAGACAAGTGGCCAAGCAGAGACTTCCAACAAGCAAATCAAGAATATTCTCCAGAAGACAGTCAATGAAATGGGAACAGCTTGGAAAGACATGTTACCCGATGCACTCTGGGCATACCAGACAGCATACAAGACCCCAATTGGAATGTATTCATACCAATTGGTGTACGGGAAGACTTGCCACCTACCTGTTGAATTAGAATTCAAAGCACACTGGGCCGTAAGGAGATGGAATATGGACCTAGATGTCGCTGGAGATCATAGAAGAATGCAACTATCAGAATTGGAAGAATGGCGAGAGAATGCATATCACAACTCGAAGATCTACAAAGAAAGAGTCAAAAGGTGGCATGACAAGAGGATCAAGAAGAAGGAGTTCACACCCGGAGATAAGGTATTACTTTTTAATTCTAGGGTGAAGCTTTTCGGGCATGGAAAACTCCAGAGTAAATGGGAAGGACCATTCAAGGTAATTAATTCATCATCCCACGGAGCTATCACTCTTCAAAATAACGAAGGTACGTTATTCAAGGTAAATGGTCAACGTCTTAAATTATTTTTAGAGCCCAATAAAGAATTAGAAGAGATAGACATGATCCATTTTTACCTTCCCATGGAGATTTAGAGCCCGACCTTTTTAATCTGACGTTTTAGGGCCATGTATATATTTTCCTATTTAAGTCTGCATCTAGAAGCACGCTCGAGGAAGCGGGCCCACAGAGGGGCCAGGCACAAGGTGGGTGCCCTGATTAAGAGGGCGGGCGCCCAGCCCTTGCCCCCTCTCAGTCCCGTTCTCCTCTGTCACGGAAAACACATTTATGGTAAACCAAATAATCATACAGATGGAAAGTTTCGCACGCACGGCGGCGGGAGTAGCCCGAGCAAACCCTAGAGGCACTTTTTGACCCCTATATAAACAGACCCCTGATGTCAGTTTTCAAACACCAAACTATTCAAGCCTTCTCTCCTTCTTCAATTAGAGCTTGCTTAGTTCCTTGCTGCTCCAATGGCCGAAGAGTTCCATGACGATTGGGAAGTCGTTCCCTACGACCTCCACAAGAAGCCTAAGGAAGACCCTGACGCCCGTGCTCTCGTCCCGGCCAACACAGAGCGACAGCTAGAAGCCATGCCATTACGCCAGCGCAGCTCCGCCCAATCCTACCATGCTCAACTAGTTCTCACCGCACCGCCGCAGCCCCTACTTCTCAGAGGACCATCAGCCAAAAAGGAGGCCACCATCAAGGTGCCAGCCGGCACAAGGATCCTTCCACCTAGACCCAATGAGAGGGTCGTTGGAGTCAAGACCAACCGGAGCGGTGAGATCAGCAGCATCCGCTACACTACGGAAGAAGAGAGGCCTTGCTTTGAGGGGATTAGAGCAGTCAAAATCCGTTTCATCCCTCCAAAGGCAGCCCCGAAGCACGCTCTGAATGCTTTTGAGACACCTCCTAAGCGTCCAAGACTATAGTAGATATTGATGAGGACGTTCGTAGGCTAGACAGGGTCATCATAGAACTACAGTCCTCGGTTAACTCTATCACTAGGTAGCTCTCTAACCACAACACTGTGATACTAGGTCTTAGGCATGATCTTGCTAGTGCCAATAAGAAGATCAGGGAGTTAGAGCGCCGCTAAGTTATCTAGATTGGATCTTGAGGCAATGCATCTTAGTTATTTATCTTTAAATTCGGTTTAGACCTATTAGCTTCAGTTCATTACTAGTCATTTGTAATAAATGCCTCAAGATTAATAAAGAGTATTATTATTATGTCTTATATGTCTCTACTTTATTTTTATGCAAGAAAGCAGAAAACAAGTATGGGGGAGATCCCTCGACATGCCAAACACACTTCGACTACACCACTCCACGATTCAGGTACATACTCTGCACACTTTACACATACATACATATCTTGGTTCATGCAGAATATTGTCTCCGACATGATAAATTAACAAGGTGTTTCTAATCATGATTAATCTCACTCTGTGATATTTCCTGAAAACATGCAATTATTGAAAAATCATTTCAAAACCCTGTGCTGCTTAAGTCATTGTGGAATGTGAGATGGTGAAGTATGAGTATCTTATGCTTGATATCATTGTTGCTTGGAGAATTTATTCAAAATTTCTAGCTACCATCCTCAGTGTTTTATATGCCTAATAAACCTGAAAATATTAATAATTATAAAAGCTATCTGCTCTGTATTGAGTTTGTTCAAAATGAGTTAGACCCTGCTTGAGAGATTTATCATACTCCTAAGATCAAGACATTTATTCAGAAAGATTCACTCTTCTGAAGTATTATTGCGTTAGAGGCATGGGCTATGCAAAAATAAGGATATTTCGAGGAAATAAAAAGGAGCAAGTGCTCGACAACCTTGCAGAAAAAAATGGACAAGTGTCCGGCAGTAGAATTAGGGGTACCTCGGTATCCACTTAAAAAAAGAGAGAAAAGAAAGAAAATGATAGCCCATGGTCCCTCTAATAAGTAATATGCCAGCAAGAGTTGACAAGTTTTTAATTTCCAAAGTCTTTGATCTAAGAGTATGGCATTCCTCTCCTCGGATCCCATTTTGATCAGGCAATAAATGCAAGGTAAGAATGCTTCGGAATTTTTGCAAATTAAAACAACCTCAGTGAAAAAAATACAAGATAATGAGTGACCTGAGAGAACCTATGAGGATAAAGGTATGCTAAATTTCATTTCAAAAATATACAAAAAACTCCAAGTAACAGGATTGAGAAGAAAGGACCTCTACTCTTAACCATATATTTCCCTGACTACGGTACACAGTGAATTTTTACACCCTGCAGGTATGAAGAGAATGTTTTAACCCCAGATATTTTTCTTAACCATCCTTTTCTCGAGGACGAGTAAAAGCCTAAGTATGGGGGTATTTGTTGACGGTTCTTAAGTATCAATTTTAATTATCAAATAAACAAGGGAAAGGACCAATATACAAACAACACCTAGAATTAGTGTTGATCTGACAGAATTCCACGAGTTTTGTTGTTTATCTGTTTCTGCAGGGGGTTATCAGGAAATAAGAAAGAAAGGCCCACATGTTGGGATTACATAGAGATATTAACGCACCGCGCAATTTTCTACCATCTAGAAGACTCTAGAAGCCACGGGAACGAAGGGAAGGTGATCGGGCCCGGGGGCAGGGCGCCCGCCCTCCCCCCTAGGGCGCCCGCCCTGGAGTTGTAGCCAATCCCGTCCAACTTCGCGGATCACGCTCCACCGACCTAAAGGATCAAGGATAACCATTCAATCAATGTCGGTTTGATCCAACGGCCCACGTTCACCTGAGGGGACTATATAAGCAGACCCCCTGGCCCCTGGAGGAGAACAAGTTCATCATAGAGTTGAGAGGAGCCCTCGAAGGATAACCTCTCCTCTAAATAGACTTAGGGCTTAGCATCTAATGTGAGTAGACTAGATCTACTAGATTGAGAGAGATAGAGTGGAGGTGTAGATCGGAGGAAGCCCGGCCTATCGGTGTCTACTCTAAGGTTGTACCTGCGGGATCAAGTTCTCCTAACCCGAAGCTTGCTCCTAGGATTCTTTAGTATTTCGACTTCTAAATACTAGTAAGTTCTTGTTTTATTGTTCTTTGGTTTATGAGTTTAATCTCTTCGCGTAGAGTTTAGAGTAATCATCTCTAGCGTAAACGTGGTGTTTGGGCTAGGATACTCATAGATATCCCCTGACTTGCTGGACCGTGGTAGTAGTGAGGAACGTGACATTTCCGAGTTACCTTTGCAAACCATATCTCGTTAGCGGGATGGATAGGGTTTATAGGTGTGGGTTGAACATCCTCTGTGGTGTCTAGATTCCGTGAGCCTCCCCAATAGAACAGTAGATTATCCTTACCAAGGTTAGAAAGAAATTACGGTTGTAGTCTTCTCTATATATTGCTCACATCGAGAAACATTCTTTGTAGCCTAAAGGTTAGTAGTAATATACCGGGTTAGTCAGACTCTTTCCCCTAGTGGTTAAAATATAAATACGATACTCTGGATAACATCCCGGGTGAAGTGCTCACCGATATCCGTGCGCTTGCGGATCAATTCCTTATTGCGTTCCCAAATATCAACAGTTGACTCACGGCAAAGCTTCATCATGTTCTATGGATTTGGCTGTGAGTAAAGATAAGTTTTACCGTGGGAGGGTTTGCGGTGTTTTTTTTTGCTATGAGCAACACACAGCAAAGCCTTCACCGTGTGAGATTTGGGCTTTGCTGTGTGCTCCAGGCACACGGCGAACCCCCCATCCGGTAGTGGTCCTTACCCAAGAAAAATACTCCTACAGAGGATCGGACCAAGTCAATCAAACATCAAAACTAGCCATTATTAAATACATGAAATTCAAATAATAACAAAATGTCTACACATGCATATTTTACATAAACCATCACTTTATAGGACGTAGGAAGATGTATATTTTTAGAAATTTAGGCATTTTAGTATTTAGTTTAATCTAGAAAACTATGATCAAAATTGTGGTGGCATATATGTGCACATGTGATAGACATACTGAAAATTAGAGATCAAAGATTAAGAATATACCAGAGATCACAGATTAAGAATATACCCCATGGAGGGACTAGTACTGAAGACACCAATGGCTCCGTTCGCACTAGTCAACATTAGTGTGTTACTTGAAATAGCGGACCACAGTCAATGTAGGAAGAGGATCACAGTGCAATCCCACGAATGTCCACAGGGATGTATACGTTTTGATCCGAGGAAGAAGATGAAGTCCCGCGAACGTCCACCGTAAAGTAGATGTTCTGATTAGAGGATGAAGATGACTCCACCGGAACGATCCGAGGAAGATGAAATGAGCAGTCATGGAAGACGCTCCCCAAAAACCTGATTGCCCACACACCCGAGTAGGTATCTCTATGCGAGGTGTCAGGTTCCGGAGGCCTGCTCTCCTAGAGGTTTGGAACTAGGAAGACTCAATGCAACTCGATAGGAGGAGGAAGGAAAGTGAGCACAACAGAGGAAGAAGCCCATGGGGAAGTAAATAGGCGAGAAAAGAAACGAACAATCAATTGCCATCAAATCGTGTTAATACCATACAAACATAATTGATTCCCATTTATTCCTCTCATATCACATTTGGCAAAACATGACACACGCACACGACACGTCACACATGCTCGCTCGCTCGCCTCGCCTTGCCTCGACTCGGCAGCGCGCGCGTGTGGCACCCTTTTACCTTTCCTCAACTTTTCTATAGGAGCTATTACGAGCCACCTATTTAAGATAAGTTAATAATAGGTCAAAACCAATTCGCGAGTAAACCACTTGTAGTATAGCATTTATTACGGGTCCTAAAATTATTTATCATCAAATAATATATGGGCCAAGCCCATATAATATTAAATAATCCTCACCTACTTCTACGGCATATAAGAAATGCTCTTAGATCTCCCTGTCATTTCATATATCAGTGTTTTAGTGGAGACTTTGAACTTCTACCTACAGTAAAGGTTACCTAATAACAACTTGAACAACGGACTATTCCTTGAATTGCATGTTTTGTGTAAAATAAGTTTCACCTAAACTCATAATTAATACTAGGCTGCAAGAGCATCCCCTTTGGTTGAGGCATATAAGTCACACTTCTAGCCCATTCATGAGTATCTAGAGATCACCCAAATCTCATATACTATGACTAGCAGTCGAACACATTTAGGTGTATTTCTTAAAGATGTTATACAGGACAACATGTATCACTTCATGAGCTGCTTCAGAATATGTTAAGGTATATAACCAGCCTACCTTATAGACTAGAAAAGAAGTACATCTGAGATGAGTTTAGTTAAGGGTCATTCCTCATAGTATACTTTTGGCTTGTTTCACTATTCTACTTCACGGGATCTCCGATCACATAGAATAGGTTACCACCATGGTAAACCTCAAGTGGGTCTCATGTTTATCTCACTCGATGCAATAGCAATCACATTACGTTAAAGTCCCCTTGTGAATTGATCAGCTAGAGTTTTAGACGTATGGACATAGTCCAAAGCTATAAAGTTTCTTAATTTCTGACAGTCTTTAACTGCTTTTTAACATGCCTTGTGGACTTCATGTTGTCCTTAGAACTGCTGATTTTCGTTATCATAGTTTGATTGTCACAGTTCATAGAAATAGCCGATAAAGGTTTCTCAACTACCAGTAGATCCATAAGGAGTTCATGAAACCATTTGGCCTCAGCACCGGCGGTATCTAATGTTGTGAGTTCTGCTTCTATGGTAGACTTCGTTAAGATAGACTGTTTGCAAGACTTCTAAGAAACAGTGACACCTCTAAGTAAAAACACATATCAGATTGTGGCTTTTAATACATCAACATTAGATATCATTGGCATCACATTAACCCTCAATACCTTAGGGTATGCGGTATAGTGAATGCAATAGCTCATAGTACCTTACAGATACCACATTACTCTCTCAAGAGCTTGCTAATAACTATCTCTCAGATTTGATATAAACCAGCTTAGTTTGCAAACTGCAAACGAGATATTTGGCCTCATAGCACTTGCTAGGTTCATCAATGAACTAATGATCTGGGAGTATCTTAGCTGATCCCTTGCTATTCTTCGATTTTTCCTCAATAGCACATTAGGATCATAAGGTGTAGGAGCAGATTGACAGTCACAATAGCCAAAGTGACTTAAAAACCTTTTCCACATAGTGGGATTGCACAAGTATAACCCCACCATTTCCTTCTCTTAAAAGCTTGATATTAAGAATAACATCAGCTTCTCCCAAATCTTTCATCTCAATGTTATTAGACAAAAGTCTTTAACTTCCTTGATTATATCAAGATTGATCCCAAAGATCAGTATATTATCCACGTATAGACATAGGATCACACCTTCACCTCCACCAAACTGATAGTATACATATTTATTAGCTTCATTAACAACAAAGCCTGTAGAAGTTAAAGTTCTATGAAACCTCTCATGCCATTTTTTGGAGCTTGTTTTAGGGACTTGAAATAGCTTACACACCTTGCCTTCTTGACCATTTGTTACAAACCCATTAGGCTGATCTATATAGTTCTTTTCCTCTAACTCTCCATTTAGGAAAGCTGTCTTAACATCCATTTAATGAATGAGAAGACCATGAGAGGTAGCTAGGGAAAGTAACGCTCAAATTGTGGTCAATCAGGCAAGGCTATAGGTGAATAAAGGAATCTTCCCCTTCACTTTGGATATAACCCTTGGCCACAAGCCGAGCCTTGTACCTCTCAATTGTACCATTAGGTCTACGCTTTTTCTTGAACATCCATTTGCACCCTATAGTTTTACACCCATAAGGTCATTCAACGATTGCCCAAGTTCCATTAGACATTATCGAATCCATCTCACTCCTAACTCCTTCCTTCCATAGGTCAGCTTAAGGAGATGAATAATGCCTCTTTAATGGTAGTTGGGGTATCATCCATGAGATACAAAATATAGTCATTGTTGACGGTCCTTAAGTACCGAATATAATCATCAAATAAATAAAGAAAATGATCCAAATGCAACCAACACCCAGACTTAGGGTTTTATCAGAATTCCATGAGTTTTGGTGTTTGTCTATTTCTGCAGGGGGTTATCAGGAAATACGGAAGAAAGGCCCACACGTCGGGTTTACATAGAGATATTAACGTGCCACCTAAAATTATTCTACTCCTAATCCGGGAGAGAATAGCCAAAAACATTCTCCTATTTCTATTTTTCCCTGTGAAATAAATGCTCGAGTTATCTTGGTTACTACCACTTGCTACATTATTTTAGGAGATGAGTGCTCTAAACAGAAAGAGGATACGAGGAAATAAAAAGGGGCAAGTGCCCGGAACCTCGAAGAAAACAAAAAATGAGACGAGAGGTAAAAATGGACAAGTCTGACAATAGAATTAGGGGTACAAAGATACCCACTTGAGAGAAAAAGAAAAATAAAATATAGAGTATCTCATTCCCCTCAAAAAGATTTAAAGTGCAAGAAAGGTATGTATCCCCTCAAAAGAGCAAACGTAGAATTAGGCTTTCACCATTATCACCATCATCACCATACACCATTCATTCACCACACATGCACATCTTGATTTGACTTATTGACTTGTTTCTCTGGATCTATAGTTTGACTATGCAATAAATGTCTTGTAAGTATGTATTAGCTGTCTCCCACCTATGAGCTCCAGATATCAAAACCTTATTAGAGTAGGGTGAGAGAGAAGGCAATATCACTATGCCTTATACCAAAATACCACATACTTTGAGAGAAGGCATATACCATTACAGCCTTGGTAAGTATCCAGAAATACCACAATAGAGAGATCTGAGAAAGTCATACAAGGAATCTCTGAGTTTTATTTGAAAATCTGCAAAAACTCTAGAGCTATAGCTGATCAAGAATAAGAGACATGGCACTTGATTAGACCGTTCTATCTTTTAACTGCTCAAGACAGAAGTGGCGGTTACAAGTCCCATGGTGAAAGGTATAATAAGTAAGTTTTAAGTCTTGATAGTTTACTCTAACTCAGAGATGAGATATTACTTTTAAGGCATGAAACCACTGCAGAAACTCTTGAGTTCATCCTTGCTCAGGGACGAGCAAGAGGTAAGCTTGGGGGAGTTGCGGTCCTTAAGTACCAAATATAATCATCAAATAAAGAAAGAAAAGGATCCAAATGCAACCAACACCCAGACTTAGGGTTTTATCTGACAGAATTCCACGAGTTTTGGTGTTTGTCTATTTCTACAGGGGGTTATCAGGAAATACAGAAGAAAGGCCCACACGTCGGGTTTACATAGAGATATTAATGTGCCGCACAATTTTCTGTCATCTAGAAGACTCTAGAAGCCAAGGGAACGAACGGGAAGGCGAACGGGCCCGGGGGCAGGGCGCCCGACCTCCCCCCTAGGGCGCCCGCCCTATCCCAGAGTCCAATCAGGACCCGTCTCGAGGATTACGCTCCACTGACCTAAAGGATCAAGGATAACCGTTCATCAATGTCGATTTGATCCGACGGCCTAGATTCACTTGAGGGGACTATATAAGCAGACCCCCTGGCCCCTGGAGGAGAACAAGTTTGTCATAGAGTTGAGAGGAGCCCTCGAAGGATAACCTCTCCTCTAAATAGACTTAGGGCTTAGCATCCAATGTGAGAGTAGAATTAGTTCTTCTAAGTTCTACTAGATTGAGAGAGATAGAGTGGAGGTGTAGATCGGAGGAAGCCCGGCCTGTCGGTGTCTACTCTGAGGTTGTACCTGCGGGATCAAGTTCTCCTAACCCGAGGCTTGCTCCTAGGATTCTTCAGTAATTCGACTTCTAAATTCTAGTAAGTTCTTGTTTTATTGTTCTTTGGTTTATGAGTTTACTTTAATCTCTTCCGGTTGAGTTTAGAGTAATCATTGCTAGCGTAAACGTGGTGTTTGGGCTAGGGTACTCATAGATATCCCCTAACTAGCTGGACCGTGGTAGTAGCAAGGAACGTGACATTTCCGAGTTACCTTTGCATCCCACATCTTGTTAGCAGGACTGGTAGGGTTTATAGGTGCGGGTTGAACATCCTTTGTGGTGTCTGGATTCCATAAGCTTCCCCAATAGAACAATAGATCATCCTTACCAAGGTTAGAACGAGACTACGGTTGTAGTCTTCTCTATACATCGCTCACATTGAGTCACATTCTTTGTAGCCTAAAGGGTAGTAGCAATAGATTTGGTTAGTCAGATGCACGCTTTCTCCCAGTGATAAAAATATAAATACGATACTCTGGATAACCTCCCGGGTGAAGTGCCCACCGATATCCGTGCGCTTGCGGATCATTTCCTGATGGCGTTACCAAATATCAACAGTCATCACCAAAAGACTTTGTTTTCCTTTGTCTTGTTCTTTCAAGTGACTGTATTATCATCCTCCTCAGGATGTTGCACATAAGGTTCCTCAGTTTGTTCTATTACAATAAATTGCTCATGGAGAATTATTGATTCTTGACTAGAGATGTTAGGTGCACTTTTCATAGGGAATTCATTTTCAAAAAAAATTGCATCTCTAGATTCCATTATAGTACCAACATGCATATCAGGTACCCCAAAGTTTGTAATTAAGAATCTATACTAAACTCTGTAAATAGCATAACCTAGGAAAATACAATCAATAGTTTTAGGTCTAAGTTTGCGCTTCTTGTTTATTAGCACATTCATCTAGGCCAAACAACCCCAAGTGTGCAAACAAGAGGTATTTAGTCTCTTCTTTTTCATTCCTCAAATGGTGTGATTTCTTTATTCTTTGTAGGAACTCTGTTCAAGTCATGACACACTGTCAAAATAGCCTCACCCCACCATTCCTTAGATAGTCCCGCTATAAAAATCACTTGAAAATTATTCTCCACCACGATCAGATCTTAACCATTTAATTTTCCTCTCAAGTTGATTTTCTACTTCAGCTTTATAGGTCTTAAAATAATGTAATGCTTTATACTTTGTTTTTAACAAGTACACATGAAAAAATCTAGTTCAATCATCTATAAATATAATGAAGTACTATTTGCCACCTTTAGTCAACTCACCATTCATCTCACACAGATCGGAATAGATTAGTTCTAATGGTGCCAAGTTTCTCACCTCTGCAGCCTGGTGAGCCTTTGACTAAATTAAATTTTAGAATTAAATTCAGATTTGCTAGCCGCTAGAAACAACCAAAATTAACATGACAAAATTGTGAATGCCAAATATCTAAGATAATAGCATGGTTCACAACTTTATTACACACATCATGCAAGGATAAGCGGAACAAGCCTTTGCTGTCACAACCTTTGCCAATAAAAGATCCAAACTTAGAAAGTATAACTTTATTGGCCTCAAAGACAAATTTGTAACCATCTCTACAAAGTTGAGAGCCACTAACTAGATTCTTTTTGATGAAGGGGACATATTGTGTGTTCTTCTTCAGCACCATCTTTCCTCAAGTGAACTTCAGAATGACCGTACCAACACCAAGAACACGCGCATGAGAGACATTCCCCATTAGTAAGATTCTAGTGTCGCCGGTCTGATAAGAAGAAAATAAGGAAATGTCATTGCATATATGTACATTAGCCTAGTATCCATTCATCACTCAGATGAATGACTAATTGAAAAAATAGTGGGTAAAAAATTACCATATTCAAATGTTCCTCCTTTAGCCTCGCTAACAGCAATGTTTACTGACTTTTTCTCTTCTCACTTAAATTTGCAGTTTAGGCAAAAACTTGCCTAATGCTTCTTGCTATCGCAAACAAAGCAACCCTCATCTTCCTTTTTCTTCTTTAAAGTGGTTGTTTACTTTGGCTTCGAGTTGGTCCCCTGCTTTTTCTACTTCTTATTATGGAATGCAAATTGCTTTTACTTCTGCACCACATTGGCACTAGAAGACTAAACGCCCTTCCCATGTGTGTCTTTTGCTCTCGCCTTCTCCTCAACATCAAGAGTCCCCATGAGCTCAGCAAGGCAAAACACTTTTCTCTTATTGTTTTAGAGAAATAGCAAAATTCTTCTAAGTAGGTGGCAGCTTAGCGATTATAGCACCAACCACAAACTTTTCATGCAACACACATGGGAATTGTTCGAGTTCCTTTGCTAGTGTGTGTACCTCATGTTCTTGTTCAATCATAGAATGGTTATCCACCATTTTGTAATCAAACAGCTGCTCTATGAGGTACAACTCGCTACCAGCATCAGACACGCCGAACTTGGCCTCCAGCGCATTCCATAATTCCTTGGTGGTGGTGCAAATGATGTAGCTGTCAACATACTTTTTATCAAGTGCACTGATCATGGTGCCTCAAAAGAGGTTATTGGCTTCTATGAACTTTTGCTCCTTCTTAGGAGTAAATTGTTCCGGCTTCCTCTCTGCAATGTGATAGCATCTCATAGTAGCCAACCACAACACCATTCTCGCATGCCACGACTTATAGTTTGAACCATCAAAACTCTCACGTTTTAAAGCAGCAACAAAACCACGAATAGAAAAATACCTATCATCAAGTTCTTGGATTGTGTTGACGGTAGATAAATCCTAGTTTTAATTGTCAACTAAACATAAAATGGACCTATTTGCAAGCACTTAGTAGATATAGGGTTATCACTAACAGAATTCCATGAGTTTTGGTGAATATCTATTTCTGTACGGAGTCAGCTGAAAATAATCAAAGATGATCCACATGTCAGATTTACATAGAGAGAACACATGAACTTCAACTTGGAGAAGGAGCAAGTTGAATCTGGGATGGAGGGTCAAAGATTAAAAGCTGGGAGAGGAACAGAGAACACCGGCCAGCTACCGAAGCCCGACGGCGGCGCCATGGCCGGAACCAACACCTTCTCGCCGGAGTTCATCGGTACGGCGATTTAGGGCACGTTTTGAAGAACTAATTGCACAGGGAGCAAGAGAAGAGCCAGGGGAACTCACCCAGGGGTATTTTGAAGGCCGAGAGAGTTCGAGGACGACTCGCTTCGTGCTATGGCGGACGTGAACGTCCTGTTCCACTTCGGCGGTGATGGGGACTCCGTAGAGGCCGGTAGAGAGCAAAGCGGAAGGCTCTGCAGCTTCGCAGGAGCGACTCGTTCGGCCACAACTCAGCTTCAGCTTTATGGGCAAGGAAGAGGAATTCCACTGCAGCGGTAGTTTTCGCTCCTCGGCGAGATCGCAAACGCAGCAAGCTTAGAAGCTAGGGCAAAAAGGCGATGCAGAGGGGGTCTCGGTCCTTTATAGGGACTCGGTAGTTGATTTAAGGCAACAAATTTCGCGAAGAACAGGGAAGATCGCGGACTCGTTCGGTGGCAGATTTGTTCGGTGTCCAGAGACCGGCTTGGTCACGATGAAGAAGAAAGAGGGAGGAAGGGAAGGGCACTGCCGCATGGGCCCCACAGATCAGTGAGAGATGGAACGGGACCCGATCGTCAGACAGACAGAAGAGGGGAAGGAGACAGTGCACGTCCATGGGCCGCGCGGCTTGGGCCGGTCTGCCAATCCAAAAGCTGGCCAACGGGCTGGGAGAGAAGAGTGGGCTCGGACGGGGAGAAGAAAGAAGAAGGGGAGCTGGGCTAGGGGCCAGGCTTGCCTGCGTGTGGGGCTGGGCCAGAGTGGCCAAGGGTCAGGTTCTCCTTCTTTTCTTTTTTTTTTAAAAAAATTCAAAACCATTTCAAACTCAGTTTCAAAAGCATTTAAATACATTTTTTTTCTTTTTGTTTCTTTTTATTTTAAAGTCTTTTCAAAGCAGTTTTCAAATCAATTTGAAAATATTTTGACTTTGATCAAAACCACACATTGAATAAAACATATGCTCCAATATGTATGCACAACCATGTTGCTAAACCTATGGTAAATTTTAATTAAATGAAAAATATTATTTTCCTCTGTTTCATGAGCACAAAAATTCCTAAATAAATAATTTTCACCTATTTTTAAAATGAGCAAATTTTAGGGTGTTACAAATCTACCCCCCTTAAAATGAATCTTGTCCTCGAGATTCAGAAAAGACACGGATTCCAAAAGAGAAATAGGAAAAAGATATGGATCACTATTTCAACTTCACAACTGGTATTGCAAATGCAAACACTTATGTCTCGGGATCACCACTTGTGAACAAAACATCCATAAAATGTCTTTTATTCGTAATTGTTCAAGGTGCATCTTGACTACCAACTTTTTGACTTATACAACTCGAAGACATGATAACTTAGCATGGATTTGCTTCCTCAGGTAGAAGTAGACCATCTCGATACTCAATTCTTTTCCCTGATGGTGCGGTTAAGAAAATTTTCCACTAGGTAGCATAGATCACTCCTATGCACATGACCATAGGATATCTCAGAAGACAAATATCATTTCAAGATGGTTTTAAAATGCATCATCCCGTGATATCAGGGTACTACCCCCCTTAAGACGAGGTTGATTGGGGGACACTAGGG
This sequence comes from Sorghum bicolor, assembly GCF_000003195.3. Classification (NCBI taxonomy): domain Eukaryota; kingdom Viridiplantae; phylum Streptophyta; class Magnoliopsida; order Poales; family Poaceae; genus Sorghum; species Sorghum bicolor. Next base: position 30,353,715 of record NC_012875.2, read on the forward strand.
ACTAGTTCTCCTATCCTTTTTGTACGCTACACATCATAGTCTTGTACATTCGTTGTACCGATAGCTTTGTACATATAGCTTTGTAAACATTGGTGTTGTCTGATCCTCATACATAACTCTTAATCCATGAGTATCAGCAATGACATATACCTCCATTAATATTCTCCAAATGGGATGATATCTTAAACAAAGCAAATCCACCAAGCACTTGTTGTTCTTTTATATGATTTAACTTTTACCAATCATTCTCCATGTAACTTCTTCAACTAGGCTACCCCTCTTATGAAAAGTCAACCAGGGGGCACAAGAAAGGTAGCTTGCATGTTTTCCAGAACTTCTGACATCCCAAAGAACTTATGTGCAAGAGAACAAACAGGTATCGTGAAATTTTCTCGTGATATGACAACACCAGCGTAGTAAAATAGGTATAACTCTTATTATGTTAATCCAATAGAGTTATAGCTCATACCTTTAGAAAACTTATGAAATTCTCTACAACTTTCATGTATAAGACCTTCTTAGATTCTGTCTTTAAGCTTAGGTAAAACAGCCAGATATAATATGTAATACCTGATTTTAAGGACAAAACCAAATATGCACCATATGTGAGTCATAGAAGTCAAATCTCACACATAGCTACAAATAAGGGGTAATATCAAAAGACAATGCATAATATATAACGTACTTAGTATAAAAGAGATAACCTGATAGCAAATAGCGGATAGACAACTCCAAACTTCGGCTATTAACTTCACTCTACATGATCTAACTGACTGGTTGATCACAAGCCTAACACTCCTCCAGAAGTTTGTGGGGAAATAGCAAGAGTGAGTCCATGTCAAACTCCATAAGTATAGCAACTAGATTGTATAGATCCCACAATCTCATGATCAATATGACATAAATAATGTAAAGCATTAAATAATAAATAATGAGCATATTTAGCACACAAGATTCATCACCCTTAATGTAGATGTCCCCAAGGCCGCTCCTGACCGTGAGCTCGGCTAGTATACTAGTTTTAACACTCTGCAGAGGTTGTACATCTTTACCCATGAGTCATGATTTACCCTTTCGCCCGAGGTGATCAGCCTCTTAACCAACTTCCAAGGAAGGTCGGCAGGGATCACTATGAAGCCTTTCAAAAGTTCGTCTAACATGTTAGGGTCGCAAGGTTTCCTTTGCGCGCAGATATAGAGCCCCCCTTCGATGGCACAATGACGCGCAGCCAATACACATACAGACAGAGGCCACACTATACCCAAAGCGGTTCAGCTCCTCCGCCCTTTCGGGTAACCTCTAACAAGCTAGAAAAGGTCTTCGTACTGAGCTAAAGCCAGAGCCATTATAGCCCTCATGGTTGCACTGTTGTCCCGGGTGATCACGTACAGACAAATCATCAAGTTGCTCAAAAGTCATTTTTATCGTTTATTACTCAACATTAATCTAGTCACAGGATCATGGTCACAGAAATAAAATCCAAATGCTATACTTGCCTTAATCCAATTGTTCTTGCTAATCCTTTTGGTTCTGCTGGTCTTACTTGTTTCCAAAGCTCTGATCTTGATCACTAAAGCACTCTTGTTCATCACGAATTGCTCACCGTCTAAACTCGATCATCGAATAGCAACACACAAGCAAACAAGAGCCAAACATACATGAAGCAAACAAAGCTATGATTAGAATAGTATACCAAACAATAAAAAGGTTTAAAAACTAATCTATCGCTACGAACACAAAGATGTGAAAAGCACTCTAATTTGATCACGGTCACAAAAACGCAAGAACCATCGAGGTCGAAGCTACGATGTAAAAGGAACAATTGCCAAAAAATTTATACCGTAAATGAAACAACTATAAGCTTGATTTATATTAATTAAGAAAAACAATGTGAGTAACATTAACTCAAATTAAATAAATCATATTTAAACTTGAAATCTGAGTTGATGCTAATCATATATTTTTTTATAAATGTCATCACCTAATTTACTAAATAAATTATTAAGCTTTATCTTTGCAAATTGCAAAAGAAATAAATATGTGAAAGTATTTAGTCTAATTAGAATTTCATATATGAAACATGTTTGAGCTAAGCAATTTATTATTTAGAAATAAGATTATGTTAGTAACTTACCATATTAATATTTATATATAAAACACCAAAGTATAAAATCTATATGGATTTTAAATTAGAAAACCAGTGGCACACAAACGTCAACATTTAGTATATTTTAGATTATAAAATTCAGAAATATTTAGTATGTTCGCTTCTAAATTAGAAAAGTAATTGTACATAAACATTAATCAATCTAGCATTTAAATTAATAAAATGTACAAATATAGCGCAACACGTGAAGATGCTGGTACTAGTACGTAGATTAAATCTACAAAATTCTAACATGGTTGAATGGATTAAATTAGTGTTAGAATAACTAAATGATACACGATTAAGATGGTATGGATTTTTGGAATAATTGAATGAATAGATGAGCTGCAGAACATGCACCTTCTTCCTTGTGCTGTACGTGAACTTGACTCTGGCCAATTAGAGTTTCGGCTGGTGGAGAGGAGCCGAGGGCGGCTTGACCTTGGACCAAGGACTGAGGGCGATCGGGCATGGTGTCGGCTTTCTTCTTGATGACGAAGAGGCAACACAATATGTAGAGAAAGGAGAAAATATAATTTTACTACCTTAGGAATTTCCAAACTAAGAGCTCCTTTTAGTTTTGATGTACTTAACTCAAAGGGTTGGTACATATATATAGGGAGGAAAACTCTCCACATCTATATCAATTAGCGATATGGTAGTAATTGATTTGCAACCTTCATGTTTACTAATAGGCCTAATTAATTATTAAAGCCCATTAGTAAATAAATACATGGTCTTTGCGATCTATTATGATTATTGCAAATGGGCTTTGACGTTGGAAAAATAGTAAGAGGTTTATTATTTTCGGAATTAATTATTTTCATAGATAAAATAATTCTAGAAAAGTCTAGAATTAGTAGTTAAGCCACGAAAAATACTCTGAAAGCTTCAAAAATTCGGAAAAAATTCTCAGAGATATTATAAAACATGGGGAACCCGAATAAAGTTTTTTTTGGAGCTCATGATAAGATTGTTTGGAGCATCTAAAAATTAGATCATGCTCACAGAAAAGTGAGAACGGAAGCTGGAAAAATTTCTGAAAAGTTTGTAGAGATTGCTTGATGGACGAGGAACTAAAAGAAGTGCTTTGAGTGACAAAGAAAAGATTTTAGGAAGATCCTAATAAAAACTTGAGCTTAGAAACAAGGAATTTGGTTGTAGATAAAGATGTACGAAGATCGTTCTACTAGACGAAATTTTAAAAACTTTGCTTAGTCTCAACACACAAAGGAGCAACAAACAAACATCACATAAAACGTATGTACCAGCATGTATGCACAACAACGTTGCTAAACCCTATGATGAATTTTAATTTAAGGAAAATTTTTATTTTACTATATTTTCATAAGCACAGAACTACAAAATAAATTATTTTAGCTTTATTTTCAAAGAAACAAAATTTAGGGTGTTACATAATATCCCTCCTGACAAAGTCTCAGCAAAGGTGCAGTAACTTCCAGAAGTTATATCTCGAGCTCCTTACCTCATCTGGAGATGATCCTTACATTTTTGAAAAGCTTAAGAAATCCTCTACAGCTTTCGTATACAACTTTTTCCCAGATTCTGACGTTAAGTTGTCTGAACATAGTACATACCCAAAACTGTCCCGACTGTATTACAGAACAGAAACATCCAAATATAAATACCATATCTCAGATTCTACTTATGCAAATGAGTTCCAGATTATACTGTTGGAAAGCTTAGAAAATTGTCTCTAACTTTTCTAGAGCACACTTTTCCAAATTCTATAGTTATATTTGTCTCAAACAGCAAGTTCCCGAAACTGGTCCAGGGACAGCGCACATGTATCATCTTGTGATCTTTGTAACTCCCAAACCATAATAGCTATGAGGGCGATTCTTGTGGTCAGATAAAGATCTTGAAGTCTAATTGTTCCCAAAAAAATTTGGTAAACTTTGCACGATCAGATCTTGGGATACACCAGAACTATTGCAGACTGCTCTAGAAATCACCAAAGGATAGAAACAAGAGATAGCCAAACCCAACTACGTATTTCATTAATCCTTATGCCTTATGTAACACCCCAGTGTTATGGTTGCATTAATCATGTGCATAGCATGAGCATCATCATCTACTCAAAGCATATCATGATCATCATCTATCTTGAGCCATGTCATTCTATGCAAATATGTGATCTAAATTGCTTAAATAGGCTTCCTATACTTATGTTTGAGTGAACCATGCTTGTGTTTGTGCTCTATGCCTTGGTAATTAGGTTATCTATGCTTAACTTAACCTTGGGAATAATGTTCATGTTGATCACTTCTCCAAAATAATCACTTAAGTCATACTTATACAAATAGGCCCTAGAAACCTCTTTTGCTTAGGTTCTTAAAAAGTGTTTCATAAAATCTTTGCATGTCAAAACTTTCTACAGCAAAGTTGTAGCAACTTTTATAAGGAACAAAAGTTGTTTTATGGCCATCTCATGAAAATGATCACATCTAGCTCAAAAGTGACCCACAAGGCAAATTTGGGGCTGTTTCCAACACTTGGAAAATTTTCTAAGTCCTGGAACGAAATCAGTTTGCTTGATCAGTTTTGAAAACTCCATATCTTTCAATCCAGGCCTATTTGGCTTTTGCTCCAATTGACATTGTTGTAGAACTCAGTTGGTGCTCCAACTTTGTCAACTACACCATCTCCTAACTCGCTCTGGTTTGGAAGTTATTCATCGCTGAAGTCGCTCTGTCACACTCTGATCGAGTCGCTTGATTCAGAGAGGAGCTCGCCGTCGGGAACGTCCAGAGCGCCACCTGTCCGCCAGATGGCGCCCGTACGCCGGCGATGGCCCCGCTCGTCAGCTCCTAGCGCGCACATGACCTCCACAGCGACGCCCCGGATGCAGTGGACGCGTCCACTCTCTCCTTCCACTCACTCTCTCGCCAGAAACGCGGCCGCAGTGAGCTCACCGTCGCGAGCTCACTCCGGCGAGCTCGTGCGCGTTCCTTGTTGCGCCATTGCCCACCAAACTTCACCCAAAGCTTCGGCGTGAACCGCTCTCCATTCTCCACCCATCATCTCGCCGTGAAATCCACCGGTGAGCCGCCATTTCCTTCTTCCCCCAAATCGGGTCGCCGTGACCTTCTTTTCCGGCGAACTCAATGCCGAGCCCTGTGAAGCCGCCCGTCTTTTCTGGTTAGGTCCTAGAGGTAGCTTAGGTCCTTAGCGAGCGTTTGCGCCACTTGGTGGACGCTCTACCGAACTCACCGTCGCTGGACATGACGCGCAGCGCCGCCGTGTTTCCGCCGGAGATGGGCGCTCTCGTGGCCAGCGTGTTCCACGATGTTTCAAGCCAAGCCGCGTACCTAGGAAGCTTCGCCGTAGTCCGCTGGTGCTGTAGGAAACCCTAGGTCACGCTCTACCGGCCTGAGGACTCCGGCGTAACGCCGAGCACCTCCGCCAAGCCGCCATGATCGACGGCGAGCCCTTTCCGGTGGCTCCGCCGTGGGGAAAAGGGGATCAATCGAGTCGCTAGAGTCTGGGGATCACAATGGTGCCCTTGGTTTGGCCGGAGACCTCGCCGTCGCGGAGAAATCGCCGGCGAGAGTCGCCTCGGCGGTGAGGAAGATGACCCTGACAGGCGGGGTCCACTGTCAGTGTCACCTCACTTCCCTCCTTTTCTTTTATTCAAATCCTGATTTTTGGCTTTCTTACAAAAATCATATCCCTAGTTCTGTTGATCCAAAAATGGTGAAACCAATTTTGTGATGTTCCTTGAGATGGCTAGTTTTTAATAAAAATATAAAATGAACCATGTTTTCTGGGAAAAATATTTATTAATAATTAATCTGATTATTCATGAATAAATTCATATATCTGTTTATACTGTTTAGTTTGCCATGAAAATTTTATGGTAGTCTCTGTGTGATACTAGAATGCTATGATAAATATTTCATAATTTTTGGAGTACTGCAGCTTTGATATGTAATTTATGATTGAAATTTGGCTTGTTTCTTTAATTAAATCATATAAAATAATTGGTGTTTATGCTGGTGCTCTATTTTGGTATTAAACTTGTTTATGGTATTCATAATATATAAATAATCTGAAATCTGTTGTTTGACACAAAATAAGTCATGATTCCCAATTTATGAAATAAACACCTTGTTACATGTTAAATGCATATCTTTAATTTGGTATGTGCAATTGCTCTGAAATGTTTATGGTGATGCCTTGATGCCCTACTTGTGCTTCTGTAATTTTTGTAGATTTTTCAGAGCACTTTGACTAGTATCTTGTAATTATGCTCCTTTCTAGAATTAATTAATAAATGCCTTATTAAGTAAATGTTTGGGGATTATCATCTGGTGTTCTGGTTGTCTTATGATATGTTTGTGCTCATAAGCCATGTGGTTGGCATGGTTTATGTTTTGGTTATGTCATCAAATAATTAATTAAAGGGTTAAAGGCTGTTCTGGACAGCAAGGGAGTAATTTAACTTTTGCTTAATGATAACTTAGTTTTCTGGGAGGCTTGTCTAAATCAAAGTTTTAGTAAACTTTATGGACTAGCTGTGGGTTAAATTTGGGGTCTTTTGGTTTAGTAGTTTAAAAGTTATGGCTGTTCCAAGTTGGATTCCAGAAATAGGTGCTCTCTGTTTTTCTGGGACAGAACCTGGAACTTTGTTTAAATGGCTTCTTTAACTTATGAATCTTGCTGTGATGTTTAAAGATGATTTGTAGACAATTTTATAAGCTTTCCAGAATGTCCTCACTTAAATTTGTTGGATCTTTGTGGTAACAGTTATGATCTGTTTACTGAGCTAATCCTGCTGTTTGATGCTTGCCATTATAGGCTATCATGATAGGTTTTGGGCTAAGTTAACTTGTTAACTTGTGTGAACTTGTTATAACTATTGCTCCATAAATGAGTGTCCAGTGGGCCACTTATGTTATCAAGCATTCATTCTTTTGTATGTACACCTTCTCATTCACCGAGCATGCAATAGGTGCATCGGACGTGGCAGCCTCCTTCGATCTGCAAGTGAACCCCGAAGGCCAGGAGGGTAGCCAGGAGGTGGAGGTCCAGCCAGTCGGACTTGAGGAGCCCGAAGACGAAGTTGAGTGCCCGAGTCACGAGCCAGCCTCGTTCGTGAAAGGCAAGCCCCGGAGCATTCTAAGCCTCCCTTTACTTTCGAAAGTTTATTAAATATGTTATATCTATTGATGCATTAAGTATAGGAGTTGTGATGAAAACCTTTGCTGCACTTTATTCCATCCTTGTCCAGATAATTTACCCTACCTTGGTTGTAGAGTTAGGATCGGGTAGCAGCTTAGCCATGCTTAATCGGTAGAAGTCGGGTGATTTCCTGTCACCTGCGCGATATAGGGTTGTGTCGGATCACGATGGTCTATATGTGCTATCGTGGATGGAACCTGATTAAATTGACTTAAGCCAGGCGGAGTTTTGCAAGGTTGTAGTAACTCCGTCTGTGGCAGCTAAGGATCGACCGTTGTACGTCCTCTTGTCATGTTGAACGCATGCCTAATACTTAGTTGGCCGGATAACTCGTTCCGACCGCGAAGCCGAGTAGTATGACTCAGGCCGGAAGACCGGCAAGTATAAAGTGCGCACTACCGGAGGAAGTGCGGTGTGCGGGGGACCATTGGCGTAAGCCCAAAGGCAGGTGAGTTAAAATTCCTGACCTCCCTGGCAGAGTGGTAGCCCTGGGAGTGCGGCGCTGATCGGAGCCGCGATTCCTGAGTCGTACCAAAGGTGACCCGTTGGCTCTCCAACGGGGGATGCTTGGGTGAGTGCTAGGAATACACCTCCAGCTGGATAGGAATTCGATTCGAATCGCTGTCTCTCCCGGTTAGTGAGAACTTGACAGAGCAGCGGCAAACGTAGCATTCACTAATGAACTTGGTTCATGATAATGATGATAGCAAAGAAGAACATATGATGAACTTGATATAGTTATTATTGTTTGTAATAATCAAGTGAAGTGCTTTAGTACAGGTGCAAATCTAGCAGTAGGCTAATGATAAATAAATATGAAGCTCTTACAATAGGTTAGTTGTAATAAAGGCTTTTGGCAAAATATTGAGTCAACCAGCTCTACTTTTATATATTAGCCTTGCATGATCCTTGGTGTCTTTTATGTTTTACTAGACGGGTAAGTCTAGCTGAGTACATTCTCGTACTCAGGGTTTATTCCCACCTGTTGCAGATGACATCTTTTATGACGGCTTCTGCAAGACCTGTCTCCATCCCGCTGGGGATGAGGACTAACCGTTGGGCACGGTTCTCTAACAACCTCGTACCTGATGCTTTTGGAAGGATGATGTAGACTCTGGCAGTAACTCGAACTTAAGAACTAAATTTGGAAAGTGTGTGTGTAACTATTTTGCTTCCACTACTTCAAACTTGGGTTGTAATAACTTAATGACTCCGATGTGGTGCCGCTTCGACGGCAATGAATGACTATGTAACATTCGCTGTGTTGTGCTGAATTATTACGATCTTGGTTTGTTGCGAGTTGGTTTGAAATCCTTCGTGATTTCAGTTGACTACCGGGATTATATGGGCTCAAGTTTGGAAACTTGATTGCTTGTCGATCATTTCTACACTTGAACTCTTATAATTTGGTCGGTTCTGTGACACCTTAGGCCTATAAAATAAATATAATTGTGAAGAAAATCCACAAGATCATTTCACTCATTACAAAGATCCAAATCAAGCACGAGCATAATAACAAACCAATTAAGCATTGAAGGTTCACACTTCACTCAACTTGCGATACTATCGTTCTCCTCATAGTAAGGGTAAAGATCCTAAAACTTCTGTTTCGATGACACAAGAAGAGGTAAGAGAAGGTTCTAAAAGTATACCAAATCAAGGAGTACAGATGAGAACAAATATTTTTAAATTAAGCAACAAGGTAGAGAGGAATAGCAAGGATCGAGATATTGTATAGAGAAAAATACCAAGGTTTATAGAGCAAGGGTGTTATAACAATTTCAAAAACATTAAGACGACCAATTTCTAACTAGGCTTGCGTCCTACAGTCAGCATTGCTTTGATACCACTTTGTAGTACCCGATTTTAAGAACAAAATCAGATATGCACTATATGTGAGTCTTAGAAGTCAAATCTCACATATAGCTACAAATAAGGGGTAATATCAAAAGACAATGCATAAATATATAACGTACTTAGTATAAAAGAGATAACCTTTAATAGCAAACAGCGGATAGACAACTCCAAACTTCAGGTATTAACTTCACTCTATAGGATCCAACTAACTGGTTGATCACAAGCCTAAAGTCCTCCTGAGGTTTGGCGGAAATAGCAAGAGTGAGTCCATGTCGAACTCCACAAGTATAGCAACTAGATTGTATAAATCCCACAATCTCATGACCAATGTGACATAAATAGTGTAGAGCATTAAACAATAAATAATGAGTATTTTAACACAACAAGAATCATCACCGTTGATGCAAAAATCCCCAAGGCCGCTCTTGACCGTGAGCACGGCTAGTATACGCAGAGGTTGTACATCATTAACCATGAGTCATGATTTACCCTTTCGCCGGAGGTAGCTAGTCTCTTAACCCGCTTCCTAGGGAAGTCGGCAGGGATCACTATGAAGCCTTTCAAAAGTTCGTCTAACATGTTAGTGCCGCAAGGTTTTCTTCACGCGTAGATATAGAGCCCCCTTCCGATTGTACAATGACTCGCAGCCTATACACATACAGACAGAGGCCACACTATAGCCAAAACGATTCAGCCCCTCTAGCGCCCTTTCGGGTAACCTCTAACAAGCTAGAAAAGGTCTTTATACTGAGCTAAAGCCAGAGCCATTATAGCCCTCATGGTTGCACTATTGTCCCAATTATCACTTACAGATAAATCATCAAGTTGCTAAAAAGTCATTTTTATTATTCATTACTTAACATTAATCTAGTCACACGATCATAGTCACAGAATTAAAACTCAAATGCTATACTTGCCTCAATCCAATTGCTCTTGTTGATCCTTTTAGTCGTGCTGATCTTACTTGTTGTCCAAGCTCTGATCTTGATCACTGAAGTATTGCTCTCCGTCTAAACTCGATCATCGATCATCAACACACAACAATCGGAGACAACATACACGCAGCAAACAAGGCTACAATTAGAACAGTACACCAAACATATAAAACAGTATGAAAAGTTTATAAAATGATTGTACGCAGCGCTACGATTTCATAGACGTAAAGATCACAAAAATCGGAATTAAAACAGAAAAGATATGGATTTTCTAAGATTTTATGTAGAAAAGAAATTAATTAATTAAAGTCACAAACATAAAACGTTTCAAACTGAGTAAACAATTTTACTAACATGTAGAGCTCATTAATACGAATCTAACAAAATTTGAATGGGTCAAAACAGAGTTAAAATGAAGATTTTATGAGCTAAACAAATCCAGTGACAGTTTTGTAATTATCTGAAAATGTATTTTCATTTAAACCAACGTAGAGTACGCTTTTGAAACAGCAAAGCGTCTTTTTGTCTTTACGCCATGGATCGCGGGTTCGAATACCAGAATCTGCAGGGGCTCTTAAGCAAGATTGTAGGCCGAAAGGGTATCGGCTAAAACTGGCCGTTGGATCTGGGATGGAGGGTCAAGATTAAAAGCTGGGAGAGGAACAGAGAACACCGGCCAGCTACAGAAGCCCGACGGCGGCGCCATGGCCGGAACCAACACCTTCTCGCCGGAGTTCATCGATACGGCGATTTAGGGCACGTTTTGAAGAACTAATTGCACAGGGAGCAAGAGAAGAGCTAGGGAAACTAATTGCACAGGGAGCAAGAGAGAGAGCAAAGTGGAAGGCTCTACAGCTTCGTAGGAGCGACTCGGGGTTCGGCCACAACTCAGCTTCGGCTTTATGGGCAAGGAAGAGGAATTCCACCGCGGCGGTAGTTTTCGCTGCTCGGCGAGATCGCAAACGCAACAAGCTTAGAAGCTAGGGCTAAAAGGCGATGCAGAGGGGGTCTCGGTACTTTATAGGGACTCGGTAGTTGATTTAAGGCAACAAATTTTGCGAAGAACAGGGAAGATCGTGGACTCGTTCGGTGGTGGATTTGTTCGGTGTCTACAAACCGGCTTGGTCACGGCGAAGAAGAAAGGGGAAGGAAGGGAAGGGCACTGCCGCATGGGCCCCACAGATCAGTGAGAGATGGAACGGGACCCGATCGTCAGACAGACAGAAGAGGGGAAGGAGACAGTGCACGTCCATGGGCCGCGCGGCTTGGGGAGAAGAAAGAAGAAGAGGAGCTGGGCTGGGGGCCAGGCTTGGCTGCGTGTGGGGCTGGGCCAGAGTGGCCAAGGGTCAGGTTCTCCCTTCTTTTCTTTTTTTTAAGAAAAATTCAAAACCATTTCAAACTCAGTTTCAAAGGCATTTAAATACATTTTTTTCTTTTTGTTTCTTTTTATTTCAAAGTCTTTTCAAAGCAGTTTTCAAATCAATTTGAAAATATTTTGACTTTGACCAAAACCACACATTGAATAAAACATATGCCCCAATATGTATGCACAACCATGTTGCTAAACCTATGGTAAATTTTAATTAAATGAAAAATATTATTTTCCTATGTTTCATGAGCACAAAAATTCCTAAATAAATAATTTTTCACCTATTTTTAAAATGAGCAAATTTTAGGGTGTTACAACAAGATAGACTCACACCTTGATAATTCCTAGAAATTCCTGTTGTTGGAAACCTTAATATAGAGATTCCATATTACTTAAGTTGTTGTGGAAAGAGAGATAGTATGAATATGTGATGTCCAGTCATTTGGAGAATTTTCTTTTCAAAACTCTTAAAATTATTAGCTGCACTTCTCCATATAGTAAGAATTAATGTCCTGCTAGAGCCATGCATGATAGATATAAACTAGCCAATAAGCTACTTGCTTTGTATTGAGCTTTGTCAAACCTTGTTGACCTATGTCAAGAGGATTATTATGCTCCTAAGATCAAGATCACATACACCCACATATATCTTCCATTCCAACACTGGAGTGCACACAAACATACCTTTCCATCCACAAAAATATTTTACTCCTACACTGGGAGAAAACACAAAAGTGTCTTGGTAGGAATAATTGCTCTATGTTCTTTAAAAAGTATTTCTCAATATTTCCTGGTTATAGAAGGGAGGTATGTGGCTATGCAAAATAAAAGTATTGAAAAAAGAAAGGACAAGTGTCCTAAACAAAGAAAAAGGATAGCCCATACCATCCTGTGCAAAGACCATTAGTACTTCAGAGAAAGAAAGACATCTATCAAAAGAGCAATGTAGAATTAGGATTAGCCACTATTCTACACACATGCACTTCTTGATCTAAGAGTGTGCTATTCCCCTTCAAGGATCTGAGTTTTGACTTAGCAATATATGCAAGGTAAGTATGCTATTTCCTTGAATTGCCTTAGACTCCATATAAGCTCATATAGAGTAGGATACATATGAGGCATATATCATACATGCCTCGGTGAGTTCCACAAATACCACTTAATAAGAGTGATTTGAGTGTGCTACATGATGGAGAAGGGTAAGCTAAGTTTTTGTTTGCAAAAATATTATAAAACTCCAAGTGATAGGGCTGAAGGAAAAGAGGACTTTATTTTGTACTGTTCCATCTTCAACTTCTCAAAGTTTTAGGGTAGACACTTTGAATCTCGCAGTACAGATGTTGATATTAGTTACGCACATGAAAGAATCAAAGAGAAATAATCCACAAGCGCACGGATATCGGTGAACACTTCACCCGTGAAATAAGTCTAGAGTATCGTATTTATTTTTTTACCACTAGAAGAAAGCGTGCAAAATACTAACCTTTTATCCTACCTACTACCACGCGTTGCAAGACAAGATAGTGAGATATAAGCGATATAGATAGAACTCTTTCTTCAGTCTTCTTCTAACCTATGGTAAGTGTGTAGATATCGTTCTAATGGGAGTAACTAGAGAGAAGAGTCACCTCAAAGAGTTCTTAACTCTAGTACCATATACCCTACCTTACCTCCTAACGGGATGTGGATTACTGTGGCCCAAGAGGATTGTCACTTCCCCCAAAAGGCTACCACAAATCTGGCCAAGCAGGGAGTATCTATGAGTATTTCTAGCCCAAGCACCACGCTTACGCTATGAATAATTACTCTATTCCCTACGTGAAGCAAATAAAGTAAACTCGTAAACCAAAGAACAATAAGAACAATAACTTAATAGTATCAAAAGTTGAATTTCCGAACAATTCTGGAACCAAGCCATGGGTTAGGAGACTTGACCCTGAAGATACGAAGAAGAAGGCACCGACAGGCCAGACTTCCTCAACTCCTATCTTCACCCTATACTCTCTCAATCTCTCTTGTTGCTATCACCCTAAAGAGATAGATCCATTCGAGGGACCCCTCTCTGTCTAACTCTATCTGGAAAACATGAATTAGGGTTTTAGAGTTACGTCTTAGGGGGTAGGGTCTTTATTTATAGTCCCCTAGGAATCACCACAGCCCTTGGATCAAACCGACTTAAAAGTGCGCTTAAGATTAATCTTCAAAGTCGGTGGAGGCAGAATTCGTGAGGTTCACTCCGATTGGTGGAGAGCCTTGGGTGGCCGCCCCTGTCAGGGTGGAGTGCTTGCCCTCGCCCTATGACAGATGGGTCCCACCTTTCAGGTGGTGGCTCCTAGAGTCTTCTAGAGTCTTCCTGAGTTGACGTTTCGGTCTTCTCTCTATGTAAATTTCTAACATGTGGACCTACTTTTGTTTTTATTCTAGTAACCCCCTACAGAAATAGACAATCACCAAAACTCATGGAATTTTGTTAGTGATAACCCTATTTCTTCTTAGTGCTTGCAAATAGGTCCTTTTTCATATTAAGTTGACAGTTAAAATTAGGAGTTATCTACCGTCAACGAACTCCCCCACACTTATCTTTTACTCATCCTCAAGGAAAAAGGATAGATTATCATAACCTCAAACCAAGACATTACCAGATTCATTCCAAGTCCTGTACTGCAGGATTCAAAGTGTCTACCATAAAACTTTGAGAGGTTGAGGATGGAACAGTACAAAATAGAGTTCTCTTTTCCTTTAGCCATGTCTATAATATTTTTGCAAATAAAAACTTAGCTTACCCTTCTCCATCATGTAGCACACTCGAATCACTCATTATAGGTAGTCTTTGTGGAACTCACCAAAGCATATATCATATATATCCTACATTCCTACTCTATACAGGCTTATATGGAGTTAAAGGTAGTTCAAGGAAATAGCATACTTACCTTGCATATCTTGCTAAGTCAAAACTCAGATCCATGGAGGGGAATAGCATACTCGTAGATCAAGAGTGCATTTGTGTGGAATATATAGTGGCTAATCCTAATTCTACATTGCTCTTTTGAAAATGTCTTTCTTTCTCTTTCAAAAAATGGTCTTTGCACAGGATGGTATGGGCTATCTTTTATTCTTCTTTCTTTCTAGGACACTTGTCCTTTTTTCTTCTTTCTTTTCTTTTTGAATACTTTTATTTTGAATAGCCTCATACCTCCTTCTATAACTAGAAAATATTGAGAAAGACTTTTTAAAGAACTTAGAGCAATTATTCCTACTAAGACTCTTTTTGTGTTTTCTCCTAGCATAGGAGTAAAACATTTTTATGGATGGAAAGGCATGTTTGTGCGTATTCCTAGTGTAGGAATGGCAGGTATATGTGGGTGTACATGATCTTGATCTTAGGAGCATGATAATCCTCTCGACATAGGTCAATAAGGTTTGACAAAACTCAATACAAAGCAAGTAGCCTATGAGCTAGTTTATATCTATCTTGCATGGCTCTAGTAGGACATTAATTCTTGCTACAGAAGAGAAGTATAGCTAATCATTTTAAGATTTTTGACAAGTAAAATTCTCCAAATGACTAGACAACAGAAATCAAGATCTCATATTCATACTATCTCTCTTTCCACGACAACTTAAGTAATATGGGGTCCCTATATCAAGGTTCCCAACAGTAACAGGAATTTCTAGGAATTATCATGGTATTAGTCTATCTTGTGGTCATGAATAAAACATCTTTTAATTATTTATGCATAGGGTGATTTAACTAAAGATATTTTATTTTGAATCAAAACAGCAGCAAAAATAACAATTTATAACTTAGATAAATCATACCTGATCATGGTTCGAAGCGGAGACCAAGGGGCTTCTCCCCCTATGTGGGTGCCCAAGGATGATAGGGGCGGCCGCCCCTGGCCAGTGGCCCTTCGGGGTCAGCTTCATCGAGCGTGGTCTTCGTGTCATGTCTTCTCCAATTTTGTTAACTTTTTGTGAGAATTCATTTGTTTCGATCATCGGGTGTCTCCCCCACACTGGTTTCACAACATGGTGGAGACAAAAGAGAGACAATAGTGACACAAAAAATATATATAATAATTATTTAATTCATCTTCATGGAGGGCTTATTATTACAGTAGCAAACTTTGAGAAATAAACACAATAAGAATGAAACTAACACTCACCCTATTAGATGCTAAGATAAACAGACCCTACTTCTAACGGTTCTCTAAAGCCTTCACTCTCTCCTTTAGAGAGGTGGTATCAGGCTCTAGCGTTACCATTCTAGGATCACCATAAGTGATGCATCTACTTTGGACACGTTAACAGGCTTCAAGAGAGGCTATTATGGTGCGCTGCTTAGCTATCTCCTTCTCCAAGTCGGCCATCGTCTTGCGGCACTTCCACGGAGTCTCGGCTGTGACCATGGCGGACTTCGGAGCTTCCTTTAGGGGGATGAATTTGACCTTCGATGGATGAGTGTGAACCCCCTCAAAGTAGGCACGTTTACCAGTGGTGTATTTGGTGCAGATGACCTCCCCTTCTTGTTGGTCTTCACTCCCAACAGCTTCTCATTGCACTTCGGTGGCAGGAGGTTGGTCCCTGCTGGCAGAGCAACGATGGGGCCCTTCGATGGAGCTCCCTCCAAGAGGAGAGGCTTGGTGCGAATGGGTTGAGCAAAATAAGACTGTCCATAGCAGCGTGGTTGTGGTGGTACGATGGCTAGCGGGACAGGCTCCTCTATGGGAATGATATCTTTGCTCTCAGGCTCCTCTCTAGGGATGGTGTTGAGATCAATCCCAAAGGGGATCATTCTCCTCTCTAAATTCTTCTTAGCCATTGTTGAGTAAAAATGCGTTGCTAACTCTTAAGATGGAGTAGAGAAGAGCTATGATGGGATGAGATGAGACCATGGGCATGGGTTGCTTATATAGGAGTCTGGAAAAGTATTTTTGGCAGTAAAATGACGAAGGATGGGAAGAAAATCGAAAGATTTACTTTTTATCAATAAGGAAGGTTGTTGACGGTCATTAACTTAGAAATTTGACCGTCAATTACTATCAAAAATAGGGAAATTTGGCAAACCAACATCACATATGCATTTATTTCTAACCTAGTTCCACATGTATTTGGAAGATTCTATTTTTTACAGGACATATGCACAAATACATGGGGACACCACAAAAAGGCACTTTCCAATGCATAATTACTCTATCAAATAACCAAGACGTCCAGTGAAGTTTACACAACTAGTTCCCCTTGAGGCAACCCGAATCAGAGGACGCCCAAGGCCCAACCCACAAAGCTGGAGGCCGAGAGGCAGTGCCCAGGGACCGGTCGGTCCCTTGGGCCGGCCGACCCCTAGCTGATCCCCCATCGGCACCGCCTTTGTTGTGTGGTTGCATGAAGCTCCCTGGGGTCGGTAATTCGAGTGCTCACGCGCAGATTGTGGGGGCAGCACTGCCTCACTCACCAGTATAAATAGAGGGCACCTCCTCCTCTTGAAGCATCACTCGAAGGAGCGAGAGCTAGAGAATAGAAACACCTGTTAGTCATAGAATAAGAGGAGAGTGAGAGAGAGAGAGGAGCAAGGAAGGAGTTGAAGCTTTGAGCAACTTCTCAAGTGTAGCTTATACACTAAAGAAGGAAGCCAAAGCTAGCAACCTATCCTCTTGTATCTCTGTAAGATTCATACAAAGTAAGGATCTTACATTTCTCTATTTGTTATTTAATTATCAGAATTTATCTTTGAACTACTATAGCTTGTGAGATCGACGTTTGTTCCAGTAACGAGTGCTCTAGTAGTAGGTCCCTTGGAAGATAGGTAACCCTTGCACGCACACTAGAGCAATAGCGAGCAACATAGACGCGGTGTCTAGGTTGAGCGTTATCTTTGGTTTGCCTCTTTTTCTCCGAAAAGGTGGATAGCGGCAGGTGGTGATAGGCCTATCCGTTATTAGCATTCCCCCCTTTTGACTTGAGGTAGAGCTTTGACCGGCATTTCCTGGCAGACCAGGGGTACTCTAGAGACGGAAGCAAGCTGCGGTAGAGCAAAGTTATCTTTCTGATAGTTACTTGACCATATAAAAGCCTCATTCCCTCAGTTATCATCCTCCTTGTGATCCTAGGAAATCTAATTAAAGAGTCTATCTCAACTGTTCCATTAGGAAAATATGATACCCTGAATACTTCCGGGTGAAGTGCTACAACGGTATATCCGTACGCTTGCGGATTCTTCTGTGTGCGTTAAGGAATACCAACAAGCATTTCTGGCACCGTTGCTGGGGAACACTTGTCAAGCCTAGACTCTAAACTTGGTTGCTTGCGTATTATATATATATAACTTTATAAAAATCAATTGATATGGAGCACCAATCTATTCACCAATTTTCTGCTCCCAAGGGTGAGTTCTTAGAGCCACCACAATCATCCAAGCCTATTACGACTAAAAGGTATGAACTTCGCCCAGGCTTTATAGCCATGGTTTGGGAACAATCCTTCCTCAGAATGGATTATGGAAAGCCATACCACCACCTGAGGGAATTTGAACACCTCTACACATGCTTAACGATTGAAGGCATGTCACATGAGACACTTAGGTGGAAACTGTTTCCTTTTTCTCTAGATGAAAGAGCAAAACACTGGTACACTCTTAATGTAGGAACAGTATCCGGTGACTGGGAAGAATTGAGAAATAAATTCTGCCTTGCATTCTTTCCATTATCCTGGATTACTGCCTTACGTCATGAGATTTTAAATTTTCGCCAAAAAGAAGAGGAAACAACTGGGGTGGCTTGGGATCCATTCTTAACTTTAACATGATCAGGCCCTGACTTGTCTATGCCCAACCATGTGTTGTAACAACATTTTTGGTTAGGACTTAGCAAGGAGTCTACCCTACAACTAGACATAACAGCCGGAGGCTTTTTCACACATAAAACTACCGAAAAAGGGGAGGCCTTATTAAATCAAATTTTAGAAAATACTCCCCTGTTAGAACCAATATACGTAGAATCTTCACCATGTTGTGAAATAGCATCCTCAATTGAGGCCGAGATTCCACCTCCCGAACTGAAAGATCTGAATGAACATACCCAACCCATCGATCTTCCACCTTTTGATGATGAACTCTTCGAGGATTTTGGGAACACAACAAAATATCTTTGCCAAAAGAGACCCCAAATTCCTAATGAACCTAAAAGCTTGGTAGGTCTTGAACCAGTCAGAAAACCAATCAAGGAACTAACCTCTAGAATGAGCATTGAATGGTTAGAGGAAATAGAACACTCTACAGAAGAAATTCTAATCCTCGGTCCTTCCTCAACCATTAGATGTTACATACGAGGGGAAATGGTTGATGCACTCTACAATCCAACTATTGGGGTTAATTTGATATCCGCAGCATTCACAACCAACACCATAGCAATAAGCCCACATGCCCCGACCTCAAAAGGGTTAGTCCAAGAACCAGCCTAAAAGGATTGGGGATTATCCATGATCTGCCTATTCATACAGAAGTCAGTGGCCTATCGCTTAACTTTCATATTTTGAAATTCAAGATTTTGATATCTTGACAGGCCAACCCATCGAGAAGTTTCTCACGGAAATACTCCCCTCCGGAAATTTGGACTTAAGGCTAGGGAGAAACCAGCTTTCAATACACCTCACTCTAGCCAAAAACTCTTTGGTTGAACCTCTCCCTCAGCCAGAGGAGGTGAAGCCGATAGTACCATTTGAGGTCCTAGAATCATCCTTAGATAAAGATGTTCAACTCTTCACTGAAGATGAGGATGATCTGGAGGAAACCATAGAACTTCCTAAAGAGGAAGAACCGACACACCCCCCTATTGAGCTAAACCCTTGCCAAGTGGCCTACGCTATGTCTTTCTAAATGGTGACAAACATAACCTTACCGAACAGGAGACTGCCCAACTCATAGCCATATTAGAAAAGCATAGACAAATATTTGGTTATTCACTGAAAGATTTAAAGGGGATTAGCCCAACACTTTGCACTCATTGCATCCCAATTGATCCTTCGAGCTCACCATCTCGAGAACCCCAGCGAAGCTTAAACAATGCGATGCGTGAAGTCGTGAAGAAGGAAGTCCTAAAACTTCTACACGCCGGGATAATTTATCCCGTACCACATAGTGACTGGGTTAGCCCTGTCCAAGTGGTGCCGAAGAAAGGAGGCATGACGGTGGTGGAAGATGACAAAAATGAATTAATCCCACAACGGACCATCACTAGGTGGAGAATGTGCGTTGATTATCGGAAACTAAATGTAGCAACTAAAAAGGATCACTTCCCTTTGCCCTTCATTGATGAAATGTTAGAGCGTTTAGCAAAACCCTCTTTCTTTTGCTTTCTAGATGGGTATTCGGGGTACCACCAAATTCCAATTCACCTAGATGGTCAAAGTAAAACAACATTCACATGCTCTGATGGAACCTATGCATACTGACGAATGTCGTTCGGGCTCTACAATGCACCCGCCTCTTTTCAAAGGTGTATCATGTCTACTTTCTCAGATATGATAGAAGAAATTATGGAAGTTTTCATGCTTGACTTTTCTGTTTATTGGAAAACTTTCGATGATTGCCTTAAGAATTTAGACAAAGTTTTATAATGATGCCAAGATAAGGACTTAGTCCTTAACTGGGAAAAATGTCACTTCATGGTAGGAGAGGGCATCATCCTCAGGCACTTAGTGTCTGAAAGGGGGATCGAGGTAGACAAAGCTAAGATCGAAGTAATTGAGCAACTACCGCCCCCAGTAAATATCAAGGGAATCCACAGCTTTTCAGGACATGCAGGTTTTTATAGGAGGTTTATAAAAGATTTCTCACTAATTGCACGACCCCTAACAAGCCTGCTAGCTAAGGATGTACCCTTTAATTTTGATGATGAATGTCTAAAAGCATTTCACACATTGAAAATGGCATTGATTTCAGCACCAATCATTCAACCTCTCAATTGGTCGCTTCCATTTGAAATAATGTACGATGCTAGCGATTACGCTGTCGAGGCAGTGCTAGGACAAACTAAAGAAAATAAATATCATGCAATCGCCTATACTAGCAAGACTTTGATAGGGCCATAGCTTAACTATGCCACCACTGAAAAAGAACTCCTAGTTGTTGTCTTTGCCATTGATAAATTTAGATCATAATTAGTAGGCGCAAAATTCATTATCTACATAGATCATGCCGCACTGAAATATTTACTCACGAAGAAATAAGCAAAACCGCACCTAATTAGATGGATCCTCCTACTCCAAGAATTCGATCTCAAAATCAAAGATAAAAAGGGAGTAGAAAATACAGTTGCCGATCATCTATCGCGCATGTCTAGCACTAACTTGCAGGAAGGATCGATAAATGACTTCCTTCGTGATGACATGCTCCTCAAGGTGGCAGACATAAACCCATGGTACGAAAATATTGTGAATTTTATGGTTTCAAGATACATACCACCGGGAGAGAACAAAAAGAAGCTACAACTTGAGAGTCGGCGACACCTTTGGGATGATCCCTACTTATAACGGATCTGCGCCGATGGTCTGCTAAGGAGGTGTGTACTAGCAACAGAAGGAAAGCAGATCATCGAGAAGTGCCAAACTGCACCATATGGGGGACACTACGGGGCATTCCGTACACAAGCAAAGATAATGCAGTGCGGATTCTTCTAGCCCACAATGTACGAAGACACCAAGTAGTTTATCCATCGATGCCATCAACGCCAACTGCAAGGAGGCATCACCTCTCGAGATGCCATGCCCCTGCACTACAATCTCTAGTTAGAGATATTTGATGTGTGGGGCATTGACTTTATGGGCCCATTCATCAAATCCCATGACTACGAATACATCTTGGTAGCAGTGGATTATGTATCCAAATGGGTAGAAGCATTGCCATGCAGAGCAGCAGACTCCAATGGCACACACAGAATGTTCCATGAAGTGATATTCCCTAGATTTGGAACACCAAGGATGGTGATAAGTGATGGGGGTCCCACTTCATCAACAAAACATTCAGGACCTTCCTTCGCGAGCTTGGAGCCAGGCATAACATCACCACTCCGTACCATCCACAGACCAGTGGGCAAGCAGAAACATCAAACAAATAGATCAAGAGCATTCTGCAAAAGACTGTCCATGACATGGGAAAGGGATGGAAGGATAAGCTACCTGATGCACAATGGGCGTATAGAATGGCCTACATAACCCCCATAGAAATATCCTCATTTCAGTTGGTCTACAGGAAAACATGCCATCTTCCTGTAGACCTTGAGCAAGAGCATATTGGGCAATCAAAAAGTGGAATATGAACATAAATTTAGCTGGCAAAAATTATCAAAAGCAAATATCTAAACTAGAGGAATGGTGAGAGAAGGATTACCACAGTGCTCGACTCTACTATACCTATCGATATACTCCCCTCTCCCAGAGGGAAGTATATCTCCTCTATAGTGTTATACCTAGATTAGGAATTATAACTAGGAATATCTATCCGATAGAGTTTCCTCCCCGAGAGGAAACTCTATCTCTCATAATATCGATAGACACATAGAGTTTCCTCTCGGGAAGGGAACTCTATCGGAACTGAGATAGGCATTCCTTGGAGGAGGGAAGCCTATCGAAGCTGCCCCGCACGGCCTCTAGAAATATAAATAATATCCCCCTTTCTTGGTTTATTTATCTACCCTTATATCCCGAGATGGATAAATTACCCAATATAGGTTAGGTAAGGATAGAGCTAAAGATTGAGTCTAGTATTTCAATTGAGTCAAAGAAAGAACAAAAAAATGGCATGACCAACGTATCAAGATCAAGGAGTTCAGAATGGGAGACAAAGTATTATTATTCAACTCCCGCGTCAAGCTCTTTGAAAAAGGTAAACTATACAGTAAGTGGGACGGGCCATTTACCATTGTTAATTCATCTACTCACGGTGCAGTTACAATAAAAGATGACAACAGAAACACTTTCAAAGTAAATGGACAAAGGTTAAAAGTATTTTTAGAACCACCCACTAATGAAGAGCTAGACAAAATAGATTTGATCATGTCATAAAATATAAATAATAATAATAATAATAATAATAATAATAATAATAATAATAATAATAATAATAATAATAATAATAATAATAATAATAATAATAATAATAATAATAATAATAATAATAATAAACTCCAAGGGGCCGGCCGGTCCTCCGACAGCGCCTCTTGTTCCCCAACTGTGCACAATCTCTAGCAAGACTGAGTGTGTACAGTTACGCTAGTTCTCATCTGCAAACCCTTACTAAGCCTATTTAAACACCCCAAACCTTTCTATGCACACAGCACACCACTCTCCTTGCCATAGCAATAGAAAAGATAGGATGGCAGAAAGGCAGCTAGTCTCAAACTCCATGTTTTATCTGAGCACATGCCCCCCCCCCAAATGCCAACACCGAGTACTTTCCACCGCCTGCCATTATAGAAGAAGAAGCGCTTGCAATTGCCATAGCTCCACTTGCTGCATTGCCGCCACCAGGAAATTTTTCCACCGGAGGAACAAGCGTAGAAACCACCGCAAAATCCAGACCCAAGCCGCGACCATCCTCCACACCTCGCACAGCACAAGGGAGCGGGAGCATCCGCACCCTTTCATCATGCAACACAATTTACACAGCCTTTGGGGTACGGATGCCCAACGGCGGGCATGGCAAGGGGGTAATGAAAAGGCCAGGCACGGGAAAAACTCCTGCTGTGCCTGCCGAGGAGACTGTTGCAGCCAATGCAGCGAAAGTACCTAATAAACCTCTAAGGTTTAAAGGGGCAGGCAAGGCGCCAGTCCTGAAGGAGTGCGCCATTTTTCCTAAAGACGAAGAGCCTAGAGCACCTGAGGATCTCGAAATTAGAAAGCTTAAAGAAACAATCAAAATCATGCGCATAGACA
This sequence comes from Sorghum bicolor, assembly GCF_000003195.3. NCBI lineage: Eukaryota > Viridiplantae > Streptophyta > Magnoliopsida > Poales > Poaceae > Sorghum > Sorghum bicolor. Next base: position 30,377,155 of record NC_012875.2, read on the forward strand.
TCAGGAAAAACAAAGCTACCATTAAAGACAATATGGCCAAGATTAAAGCACTGGAATTTGAGTTAAATATTGCCAGTTTGCTCTTAGGCGTTCCATACAAAAATTAGCCTATGCGGTCAACATGGAAATGGACTAAGCACTATGTGTGGGACTAATTGTTTTCTTTTCTTTCCATTCTATTTTGATTATCGCTATCTTTGTACTGGAATAATGTTAATAAGAGCATTCACTTTCTGTTTCAATGTATGTATGCAATATTCTCTTTGCTCTTATTTAATCTGTGCAAAAGACAGAGAAGAAGCAGTGTGTGGGGGGGGGGGGGGGGACAACCTCCTCAAAAGGTTGATCAAATATTGCTAGATCCGAACTCTTATAAGAATAATCCATCCTTGAATTTTCCATGGTGAATCATTATGCATATATTTTGAGTAGACATAGTAGTTAAAAAGTTGTCTAAAAATAATTGAAATGTGTGACTAAACGAAATAAAATGAACTTGTTAAATTCTTGCAATAGACTTGGAAAATGAAACTCGAGATTGATAGCATGCTCCTTTATGATAAATCTATAAATCATTTTAAATTTGTTGCTTACTGTGTGATGATTTTTGTTGACTCTAATAACTTTGTTGAGAGGAGTTTCATGCTCTAAAGATCGGAATTCACTTACACTCATCAAAATAAATTGCTAACTCCTAACAGTTACGCACCCATGAAAACTTTATCTTGTTATGAATCTTTCTTTCAGAAATCTTGGCAGGAAGGAAGATTGGGATATATAGAAATAAACCATGTCAAAAGAGCATGGAAGAAATTAAAAGATGTCATGTTAAAGAAGCATGAGCCAGAAATAAACCATGCCAAAAGAGCATGGAAGGAATGAAAAGATGCCATGCCAAAGAAGCATGAGCCAAAAAAAAGAGGAAGAAAAAGTATAGTCCCAATCTTCCTAAAAGTCTGAGATAGAAGGAAGGGAGACATAGCAAGGTAAAACAAAAATATTTTATACACACATGCACAAATTTTGATGGCTATGACGCTTCCCTCCAAGGACCCAGAGTTCTGCAAAATGAAAGCATGATGCAAGTATGCAAATCAAAATTTAAAACACAAAATAATTTGAGGAGAATCGTTATATATTGAGAGAGCAAAATTCCAAGAGCTGGAGCTAGAATTATACAAGTGATTCAAAAGGTTTTCTTAGTCACTATTTCAATTATGAAGATAACTTGCTAGCTACTATGAAATACTCATAATCTTATCAGAAAATATTGGAGTATAAACTAGGTGTGAGATAATCTTCAAGGGAGAAAGACCACCTTAGGCTCAAGAACTTTACTCGAGGATGAGCAAAGAGCTAAGTGTGGGGGAGTTGTTGACAATCATTAACTCAAAAATCCAACCGTCAATTACTATCAAAAATAGGGAAATTTGGCAAACCAACATCACATATGCTTTTATTTCTAACCTAGATCCACATGTATTTGGAAGATTGTATTTTTTACTGGACATGTGCACAAATACATGAGGACACCACAAAAAGGTGCTTTCCAACGCATGATTACGCTATCAAATAACCAAGACGTCAAGTGAAGTTTACACAACTAGTTCCCCCTGATGCAACCTGAATCAGAGGAGGCCCAAGGCCCGACCCGCAAAGCTAGAGGTCGTGAGACGGTGCCCAGGGACCAGCCAGTCCCTTGGGCCGGTTGGCCCCTGGTTGAGCCCCTCGGCACCGCCTTCATTGTGTGGTTGCATGATTCTCCCTGGGGTCAGTAACTCGAGTGCTCACGCGCAGATTATAGGGGTAGCACCGCCTCACTCACCAGTACAAATAGAGGGCACCTCCTCCACTTGAAGCATCACTCGAAGGAGCAAGAGCTAGAGAATAGAAACACCTATTAGTCATAGAATAAGAGGAGAGTGAGATAGAGAGGAACAAGGAAGGAGTTGAAGCTTTGAGCGACTTCTCAATTGTAGCTTATACACTAAAGAAGGAAGCCAAAGCTAGCAACCTATCCTCTTGTATCTCTGTAAGATTCATACAAAGTAAGGATCTTACATTTCTCTATTTGTTATTTAATTATTAGAATTTATCTTTGAACTACATAGCTTGTGTGATCGACATTCATTCCAGTAACTAGTGCTCTATTAGAAGGGCCCTTAGAAGATAGGTAACCCTTGCACGCACATTAGAGCAATAGCGAGAAAAGTAGACGTGGTGTCTAGGTTGAGCGTTATCTTCGGTTTGCCTCTTGTTCTCCGGTGAGGTGGATAGTGGTAGGTGGTGACAGCCCTGTCCATTCTTAGCATCCCCCATTTGACTTGAGGTAGAGCTTTGACCAACATTTCCTAGAAGACCAGGGGTACTCTAGAGACGGAAGCAAGCTACGGTAGAGCAAAGTTATCTTTCTGATAGTTACTTGACCATATAAAAGCCTCATTCCCTCAGTTATCATCCTCCTTGTGATCCTAGGAAATTTAATTAAAGAGTCTAGCTCAATTGTTCCTTTGGGAAAATACAATACCCTGAATACTTTCGGATAAAGTGCTACAATGGTATATCCGTATGCTTGCGGATTCTTCCATGTGCAATAAGAAATACCAACAAAGGTCTCAAGATGTAAATGGAGAAAGGCGGCGACGAATGGCTTCGAGGGAGGGGTGGGCGCCCCTAGGGTTTTGGGCGGCCACCCGACCTTCGAGCCCGCTGTTGACGGTCGATAACGTCAACTTTTATTATGACTTTAAACCTAAAGGAGAACATGAATACACTAGTATAGGGTTTAAACTAACAATTTCCATGAGTTTTGTATATTCTGTATTTTCCTGGGTGAATTTCAAGAAAGCTGAAAAAGAGGAACTCTAGTGCAAAATACACACGGAAACGTATCCACCACGAGAAACATCACGAGAAGACTCAGGGGAGAAGTCACCCTAGCGCCGGTCGGTGCCCCCCTTTTGGGTTTTGGCCTCTTCTGGAAGCTTCCTCCAACGCCTTTGAAGAGTCATCTCGGCCCTTGGTTAAGTCCGTTTGATCCTACGGCGCACGCGAATCCCACCGGACTATAAATACATGGGTACACCCCCCTGGGAAGGGCGACTTCATTATTCATCAAGGCCTCAAGCCATCAAGCTACGCCTTCAAGTTCATCAAGAGCCTTCTAGTTCATAGTTCTAGTTAGTTAAATTAGAAGTAGAGGAGATCTAGTTCTTCATCGGGATCTGGAGCCCTTGACGTTGGTCCAGAGCACAAGAGTTCGGTAATAGATTTACTTCTTACTTTATAGTATTTAGTTGTATATTAGGCAGATTTTATTCTTAATATATTCATATGTTCTTAATTGCATTAGTCATTGTCTAGTTTGATTATATGTCTAGGATAGTTGGTTTGATCTTATTGAATACATGTAATTGCTCATATAGCGTTTACTTAATCGATCGTTGGGTAGATGATAGACAATATGTAGACGTGGTGTCTAGATATCTTGTTTCTCTGCGAGTGCCCCCTAATGTGTCGGGTCGTGTGGTAGTCCACGTAGGTGATAGTTGCGTTGGTTCCTTTGTAGTCTACCCCCAGTACGTAGGGCTAGCATAGGCGCGATCGCGAAGGAGGTGACGGTTGCGTCTTAAAACCCTCATTAGTTGATGCCTCTTTACATGTAATTATGATATAGGGTTGACTTAACAATGATTTCTAGATGTAATTGCACTAATTAGAGTTATTCATTGGCGTAGTTATAGAATTACCTTAGATCCAACTCCCTAATTTATCCATTGGCTAACTATGATTATGACTAGTAGATGCTCTGATGATTATCCTTAATTATGATAATTGATGATTATGCTACCATTGTTATTTATCTATATTTATCTTGTGACCTCTGCCTGTTATGAGTAGATTATAGGACTTGGGTAATATCATTTATTCATCCTATATAGTTTCTTATCAATATAATACATATAGTTTAACACTTAGCCTTCCTAATGGTATAAATATAAATCGACAACCTGGATAATTCCCTAGGTAAAATGCTACACTGGTATAATTATCTGTCCGCTTGGAGAACCCATTTAGTTTATAATTATATTCATATCTATTATGCTATGCCTAGATGCAGTAGAACATGTGAATCTATATTAAATTCCTAGCAATGTAATTAGGGATGACAACCTACTTCATGCTTAGGAATGTTAGAGTGGTTTGCTGCTATTTGACAAGTTAATGATATACCGTGCATTTATGGTGTTATTCCTGGGAGTAGAATTTATCTCTATTTTTAGTAATGACGGTAGTAAATGTCAACACCCGCTCTACCTGAAATTTTTTTGTATACTTTAATAATTCTATTTCTTATTCGGAAAAAGTTCATTTTCTCCGATAAATCAAAAAAATAAAAAGGTCGGGCCTAAATATTTCAATTCAGAAAGAAAGTAATGATGTCTACTTCCTCTAATTCATTATTAGGCTCTAAAAATAATTTAAGGTGTTGACCAATTACCTTGAATAACGTACCTTTGTTGTTGCGAAGCGTGACGGCTCCATGCGACAATGAGCTTACCACCTCGAATCGTCCTTCCCATTTGCTTCAAAGTTTTCCATGCCCGAAGAGCTTTACCCCAGAATTAAAAAGTAATACCTTATTGTTGACGATCCTTAAGTACCAAATATAATCATCAAATAAATAAAGAAAAGGATCCAAATGCAACCAACACCCAGACTTAGGGTTTTATCTCACCGAATTCCATGAGTTTTGGTGTTTGTCTATTTCTGCAGGGGGTTATCAGGAAATATGGAAGAAAGGCCCACACGTCGGGTTTACATAGAGATATTAACGTGCCGCACAATTTTCTATCATCTAGAAGACTCCAGAAGCCACGGGAACAAAGCGAAAGCCGAGAGGGCTCAGGGACAGGGTGCCTGCCCAAGTCCTTAGGGCGCCCACCCACCTATTTCGGCCAATCACGTTCAACTTCGCGGATTACGCTCCACCGACCTAAAGGATCAAGAATAACCGTTCAATCAATGTCGGTTTGATCCGACGGCCCAGATTCACTTGAGGGGACTATATAACCAGACCCCCTAGCCCCTGGAGGAGGCACCCCTTGATCATTATTCATTATTCGTAGACAAAGCAAAAGCTAGGGTTTGGAGATGAGAGCTCTCCTCTCATCTCTAAACTAGAGTAGATCTAGATAGTAGCGAGATGGAGAGCGAGGGAGGATTGGAGGAGAGGCTGGCTATACTTCGTCATGATCAAGCTCTAATCAAGCTTGCTCATGGGATGACTCTGGTAATCTACTTCTAATTCATTATGCAATTACTAATCATGTATGTTCTGGTTCACAACTCTTTTGAGTACTTTAATCTATAGGACGCTATAGGTGAGAGTTGTAGTATAGGTGTAAGCGTGGTGCTTAGACCTAGATTACTTGTGGATATCCCCTGTCTAGCTGGATCGTGTGGTAGGCCGCGTAGGTGACAGTTACGTTGGTCCCCTATAGTCCACCTCCTGTTAGCAGGACGGGTAGGGTTTATCGGCCTATGGATAAGCATCCTGTGTTGTGTATTCTTATCACGTGGTTCGTCCTAGACATAGACATACCCCTTTGAAGTAGAGAAACCATAGTTATCCTCTCTATTCTGCTACCATCGCCCATATACTAGATTGCTCTACTCTCTATTCTCTTATTATCACCCATTATTATCTTACCTTTAATATTGTTCTTATTCAATTCTACCATCTTTCCTATTTACACTTATCTATCTATCTTGGTTAAGTTAGAGCATAGTTGGTTCCCCCGTTTCCCTGTGGATACGATAAAACCTTTAACCGGGAAAAAGCTACAACGGTATCCGTGCGCTTGCGGATTATCTGTGTGCGTATAAATACCGTAGTACACACTAGTGCCATGCTGGGGATGACAACCTAGTATTCAAGTGGTGTTAGCAAGTGTCAATAAGCATTTTTGGCGCCGTTGCCGGGGAAACGGTTGCTGAGTTAACTACGAACTAGCTTAATCATTTTCTAAAAAAATAATAATAATTAAAAAAATATTTTCCTTTTATCCTTTGCCTTATCTCTGCTATTCTTTCTTCTTATCTAATCCTTGATCTCTGGTCTATCATGAATTCAAACATGTCTATCTATGAATTTCATAGACCTACGGGCACACATCTTGAACCACCAAAATCTTCAAAGCCTATCATAGCATCTAGTTTTGAGATAGACCCCGAATACATAGAATTTGTTCAAAAAAAACCTTTCTCAGGAGAAGGTGAGGAAAACCCATACACACACCTAAGAGAGTTTTATCGAGTTTGTGACCTCCTTCTCATAGAAGGCATGTCCGATGAGACCCTTAAATGGAAGCTCTTTCCGTTCTCTTTAATAGGAAAAGCTAGACATTGGTACAAACTCAAAGTAGGGAGTGTTCATGGAGATTGGAAGGAGCTATACAACAGTTTTCTCTCTAAGTATTTTCCAATCTCCAAAGTGGCGGAACTTCGGCGTGAGATTATTTCTTTTAGACAACTGGAAGAAGAATCTCTTGGCAAATCATGGGACCGCTTTATTAACTTACTCTCACTGGCCCAAAGCTTTCTATTCCAGAAGAAGTTCTTCTAATTCACTTTTTTGAGGGCCTTAGTAGGGAAAATAAGCAAACCTTTAATATAGCCTCTAGAGGATCCTTCTATCACCTACCTGCTAGTGAAGCTTGGAATTTGATTGATCTAATGTGCAGAAAGTCTCCTAGCTTTTATATCCCTGAGAAAGAGAAAGAACCAGTTCCTAGACAAGAAGTTTTGATAGCCAGATCACAACCACTTCAATCCCAAACTTTAGCTATCGATCCTAAACAATCAATACCCCAAAATTCTCCAAGGGAGGAAGGAATTCCGACATTAAATCTTTCAGATACTGATGGTTTAGACTTCTGGTTCCATAAGAGACCTTCAAGCAAGGATAATTCAAATCCTTGCAATAACGTTTCTCTTAGAGAATGTCCTGGTTCCTATTATGAAGAAGTCGAGGATGACATATCAAGTGAAGGAAAGCTAAGCCATATAGAAAATTCTATCTGCTCCCCTTCCATGTTCACAAGTTCTAAATCCATCCTTGACCTTAGAGATCCCTCTTATCCCTCGTCTTTTAAGTCTCATGATAATCCTAGTAATCCATCAAGACGACCAAACCATAGGAGTCATGAAGACCATAAGGATGGCATGTCAAGTAATGCCATAGAAGGAGAGCTAAGCTATATAGAAGATTCTATCAGCTCCCCTTTCCTGATCACAAGTTCCAAATGGCTAGAATGTGTAGAATGGATGGATAAGGAAGAAGCCTTAATGGATTCTGACTTTGGCTCAATTTCAAATGGTGAGTTCTTGACTCCCTTTGAAGACGAGATTCATCCAACTACAGAAGAGGACATAGGTGAGACCAATCTAGAAGAAACTCTGAACATTCAGATTGGAGACGAAGATAACATTAATGAGCATGGAATTTATTTCATAGCCACTTCATTTACTCCATGCTCATATGAAACATCTTCCCAATCTATTGGTCTCTCCAACATCACCACATTTGAGATCTCCAACCCCCTCTTCCTTTCTATTTATAAAAACTTTAAAAGGGCGGTTGTCGATGCATATGTCTATAATAAATATTGCAGATCTCGTTGATATAGGTCAGCGTTGGAGGGGAAACCACTTCGCCGACATAAATTGATGGTTTTCCAAGGACAAGCTTAGTGTCCTAAAATAAGCGCTGATCAGATCGTAACATGAGCTTTTAATTATTTACAACATTACCTTGTGTATTGAGCATATAAGGATAATTGTTAAAATATTCCTTTGGGTATTCTTGTCACTAACCTTTCCAGGATTGTAGCAAGAAGATTGGATGAATGACAAGCACAAGGTATGTCCAACCAATCATCATACAACCTTGAATTAAATCCAAACTTGAATTTTGCAAAATTCAAGCTTGGGGGAGTACTTTACATAAAAACATCATTTGCCATGTTGCTATGTTGGTTGTCCCTACCTTTGAGACATGCTCAATTTGTTAAATACTAATCACACTACTTCATCTCCACTTGAGTAGATCTCTATAAATGCTGTCATGCTACCTTTGTCTATTTACTAGCAAGTGTTGGTTTGGAAGTACTCGCCATACTTCCATTGGCATTTAAATTAAGCATGGTGCTTAGGTTAAATAGCCTTCCTTAATCTGATTAGACATGGAGTCTAGTTTGGTTACTGAACTAGAAACTGCTTGAGTAGATATTGGTATATTTTGTTGGACTAACCCCTGCAGGAAAACTTTCAATATCAACCTGGGAAGTCCTGAGATAAACTCACATTGGAGACAAAGAGAGAGACACATCAAGTTTAACAATTTACACAAGGAAGACGTAGCTCATAAGAGATGATCCATGGAGGGTGCTACAAACATGATGCACAACCGCTAAGAAAGGAAAGCTTCCACAAGGTGATACTACACCATCACTCTTCAAGTAAGGTAACATCTTAAGGTACTTAACTATCACTTTTATAAGCTTCTCCTTGGTTCTGGCGTTTACATAAATAAAGAGACAAACATGTATGATTTACAACTCTAGGTTAACCAACCCAATTGATTCAACATGTTTAGTCCTTCCACCTTTGTGATCCCACACTCCTAATCATATGAGCTAAAATATTGCACATTCAATCTTTGAGAGATATAAAGAAAAAGACATATACATAGATAGATTATCTTTCCATAAGGTTGAGCGATCTGATCTAACAAAAGTTATAAGTGCTACACTCATGAACTTATCATCCATCAACTTTGTCTTGCTCACTATGCTTAAGGTTAGAGAAGAACAAATACACTTTTGGTTTTGTTGGTGTTTTCCACCAACAGGACCCATGCACTTGATCTCTGCCTTGTCTCTATGAGCAGGTACACTTGGAGCAAAACATGGTGGAGTTTTACAACTCCCAGATTCCACCAAGTGAAAGACCTAGATCTACGAGCACAAACACACTGAGCAAGATACTGCCAACACCGCACTTTGAACTGCTAGGCAAACGAAGAACATGGGTGCATCGTATCAAGAGGTGCAGACGTCAAGGTCCACACCTGAATCAAATGACGCACCTAAAGAATAAACACGGTGAGAAGTCTTGTTCAGAAGACTTAAAACATTGAACCCTCGCCGAAAGGTAAAATCGGTAGTTATCCATATTAATCCTTTCTGCATTCCTTTTTCCTTAAATTATTTACTTTCCTTAAATAGCTTGTTAGTAAATCATGCTATCTTGAAAAGAAAATAAAAATGTTAAAAATAGTAAGCCCCATGTGAGTATGCTCGTGGCATAAAACCCATAAGAACATTCACTGTGGTGGCATAAAAAAAATAAATATATTCCTGTTCTATAGAAATGAAAATATAAAAATAAATTTATGATCCTACCAAAGAGAGTAATATTTATTAGAGGAAGCTCAACATGACAAAGGCAAAGAGATTTTATGCTAACACTTAACTAGTTCCACAAAGCTTTGTTGTCTATTTGAGCTTCACAGAATTCAAGGATCAAAGAAGACTAGCAGACGGAGGACATCCTAATTGCTGTCACGGTGCTGCCGACATTCAAATATACCTCTACCACCTGCTAGCGACATCAGAAGAAATTACATCAAAATCCAGCTTGGGGGAGAGCACCCCCAATTATCCAGCTAAGTGTTTCTACTCGCGTTTATACTTTACTCAAATAATAAAAAGATGCATAATCATAAAAACCCAAATAAAGATTTTGTGCTTATATATATCTTTGCTTAGTTTGCGAAATAAATAAATAAATAAAGTTTGATATGAACCCTCATGATAAGCTCTCACATGGAAATGATGAATAGTTGCTCTGCCATGACTACTTCTCAAGATTGAATTCTCTCTCAAGTTTAGGCATGATTGTTATGAACTAAGATTTTCTCTAAACCTGAACTTGTGGGAAGAGTACTTGATCTAAAGTCTAAGTCGTTAACGGATACGATATGGGATGGTTGAGCTGCTATTTATCTGTTCCTAGAGATGCTAGAATTCTGGAGAATTTTATCGTTGAAAATCTTTAAAATGTTGCATGATGAGTTCCTGTATGATGAGAGTTTAAAATCCCACCACAGCCATATACATGCTTATTAGACTATAAACCATACATTTACTTTTTACTACTTATGAGCATTGAGTGTGGTCAAGCTGTGTAGACCCTTAGGAGCTTGTCATGCAGTTAAAATCAAGATTCACTTGCACGTTCACTCATACATGGTACTTCTACTCCGGAAGTACGCTCCACATACATCCACTCCTTTCCATCTCTAGATTCACCCAAAATTATTCTACTCCTATCAAGGAGAGAATAGCCAAAAACATTATTCTATCCCTGTTATTCCTCGTGAAATAAATGCTCGAGATATTTTGGTTACTACCACTTGCTACATTATTCTAGGAGGGTGAGTGCTCTAAAAAAATGAAAAAAAAATATGAGGAAATAAAAAGGGGCAAGTGCCCGGAACCTCGAACAAAAGAAAAAGTGAGACGAGAGGTAAAAATAGACAAGTGTCCGACAGTAGAATTAGGGGTACAAGATACCCACCTGAGAGAAAAGAAAAAGAAAATATAGAGCATCTCATTCCCCTCAAAAAGCTTCAAAGTGCAAGAAAGGTCCTCAAAAGAGCAAAAGTAGAATTAGACTTTCACCATTGTTTTCACCATGATCACCATACACCATTCACTCGCCACACATGCACATCTTGATTTGACTTATTGACTTTTTTCTCTGGATCCATGGTTTGACTATGCAATAAATGTCTTGTAAGTATGTATTAGCTATCTCCCACCTATGAGCTCCAGATATCAAAACCTTGTTAGAGTAGGGTGAGAGAGAAGGCAATATCATTATGCCTCATACCAAAAATACCACATACTATGAGAGAAGGCATATATCATCACTGCCTTGGTAAGGATCCAAAAATACCACAAAAGAGAGAGTAGAGAGAGTCATACAAGGAATCTCTGAGCTTTATTTGAAAATCTGCAAAAACTCCAGAGCTATAGTTGATCAAAGAACAAGAGACATGGTGCTTGACTTGACCGTTCTATCTTTTAACTGCTCAAGACACCAGTGACAGTTGCAAGCCCCATGGTGGAAGGTAATTTGAGTAAGTTTAAATCTTAACAGTTTACCCTAACCTAGAGATGAGATCTTGTTTAAACACATGTGTACCTTTAAGGCATAAAACAACTGCAGAAACTATTGAGTCCATCCTTGCTCAGGAACGAGCAAGAGGTAAGCTTGGGGGAGTTGTTGACGGTCCTTAAGTACCAAATATAATCATCAAATAAATAAAGAAAAGGATCCAAATGCAACCAACACCCAGACATAGGGTTTTATCTGATAGAATTCCACGAGTTTTGGTGTTTGTCTATTTCTGCTGGGGGTTATCATGAATTTGGAAGAAAGGCCCACACGTCGGGTTTACATAGAGGTATTAACATGCTGCGCAATTTTCTATCATCTAGAAGACTCCAGAAGCCACGGGAACAAAGCGGAAGCCGAGAGGGCTCAGGGACAGGGCGCCCGCCCAAGTCCTTAGGGCGCCCGCCCACCTATTTTGGCCAATCACGTTCAACTTCGCGGATTACGCTCCACCGACCTAAAGGATCAAGAATAACCGTTCAATCAATGTCGGTTTGATCCGACGGCCTAGATTCACTTGAGGGGACTATATAACCAGACCCCCTAGCCCCTGGAGGAGGCACCCCTTGATCATTATTCATTATTCGTAGACAGAGCAAAAGCTAGGGTTTGGAGATGAGAGCTCTCCTCTCATCTCTAAACTAGAGTAGATCTAGATAGTAGCGAGATGGAGAGCGAGGGGGGATTGGAGGAGAGGCCGGCCTGTCGGTTCTTCCTCCGGTTGTACTTCGTCATGATCAAGCTCTAATCAAGCTTGCTCATGGGATGACTCTCGTAATCTACTTCTAATTCATTATGCAATTACTAATCATGTATGTTCTTGTTCACAACTCTTTTGAGTACTTTAATCTATAGGACGCTATAGGTGAGAGTTGTAGTATAGGTGTAAGCGTGGTGCTTAGACCTAGATTACTTGTGGAAATCCCCTGTCTAGCTGGATCGTGTGGTAGGCCGCGTAGGTGACAGTTACGTTGGTCCCCTGTAGTCCACCTCCTATTAGCAGGACGGGTAGGGTTTATCGGCCTATGGATAAGCATCCTTTGTGGTGTATTCTTATCATGTGGTTCGTCCTAGACATAGACATACCCCTTTGAAGTAGAGAAACCATAGTTATCCTCTCTATTCTGCTACCATCGCCCATATACTAGATTGCTCTACTCTCTATTCCCATATTATCACCCATTATTATCTTACCTTTAATATTGTTCTTATTCAATTCTACCATCTTTCCTATTTACACTTATCTATCTATCTTGGTTAAGTTAGAGCGTAGTTGGTTCCCCCGTTTGCCTGTGGATACGATAAAACCTTTAACCGGAAAAAAGCTACAACAGTATCCGTGCGCTTGCGGATTATCTGTGTGCGTATAAATACTGTAGTACACACTAGTGCCATGCTGGGGATGACAACCTAGTATTCAAGTGGTGTTAGCAAGTGTCAACACTTATCACCTGGGGTGAACTCCTTCTTCTTGATCCTTTTGTCATGCCATCTTTTTACTCTCTCTTTATAAATCTTGGCATTGTGATATGCTTTTTCTCTTCACTCTTCTAGCTCAGGGAGTTGCATCTTCCTCTTTTCTCCAGCTGCTTCCAAGTCCCTATTCCATCTCTTGATAGCCTAGTGAGCTTTGAATTCTAGCTCCGCTGGTAAGTGACAAGTTTTTCCATAGACAAGTTGATAGGGTGACATCCCAATGGGTGTCTTGTATGTTGTTCAATATGCTCAGAGTGCATCATGAAGCTTGTCCTTCCAAGTTGTCCCCATCTCATTTATTGCCTTCTGTAGAATATTCTTAATTTGCTTGTTTGATGTCTCGACCTGACCACTTGTTTGAGGATGGTAAGGAGTAGCGACATTGTGACGTATCACATGCTTCGACAAGTATTGCTCGAAGCGCTTGTCAATGAAGTGAGAACCTCTGTCACTTATCACTATCCTTGGAACTTCGAATCTTGGAAATATTATTTCTTTGAACATCTTCTTTGAATGCATAATGTCAGCATTCCTACATGGCATGGCTTCAACCCACTTGGAGACACAATCCACTACCACCAGGATATACTCATACTTCTTTGACGGTGGAAATGGCCCCATGTAGTCAATCCCCTAGACATCAAAGAGCTATCTGGAGATTACTGATGAGTGGCATGGCATCCCTTGAATTGATATTACCATGTCTTTGAAACAGACCACATCTCCAGATAAATTCTCTTGTGTCTTCATACATTGTTGGCCAGAAGAATCCACACTGCCATATCTTGGCGTGTGTTCAGAACGCCCCATAATGACCTCTATATGGTGATGAATGACATCTTTGAATGATTTTGATTCCTTCTTCAGCTAGCACACACCTTCTAAGTAAGCCATCAGAGCATACTCGGAAGAGGTATGGTTCATCCCATATGTGAGAACGGCTCTCCTAGATTAGCTTCCTTTTGTTGCCTCCTACTGGTACATAACCTGTAACCATAAAATTAACAATATCGGCATACCAGGGTCAGATCTATTGATTCTGTAGAGCATGTCGTCCTGGAGTGTGTTGTCGATGGGTAGTTCCTGTGGATTCTCAAATTGCATTCTAGACAAATGATCAGCAATAGAATTTTCTACTCTATTTTTATCTTTTATTTCTAAGTAAAATTCTTGGAGTAATAAAATCCGTCTTATCAAATGGGGTTTAGCATCTTTCTTAGTGAGCAAGTATTTTAAAGCAGCATGATCAGAATAAATAATTACTTTAGCTCCAACTAAGTAAGATATAAACTTATCAATAGCAAAAACAACAGCTAGGAGCTCTTTTTCAGTAGTAGCATAATTAAGTTGAGGTCTTATCAAAGTTTTGCTAGCATAAGCTATTGCATGATGCTTCTTATCTTTCGTTTGTCCTAATACTGGCCCCACAACATAATCACTAGCATCACACATAATTTCAAAAGGTAAAGACCAATCAACATAATCACTAGCATCACATATAATTTCAAAGGGTTGAATGATTGGTGATGAGATGAGTACTTAAGATTTTCAAAAGTGTTGACGGTCCTTAAGTACCAAATTTAATCATCAAATAAATAAAGAAAAGGATCCAAATGCAACAAACACCCAGACTGAGGGTTTTATCTGATAGAATTCCACGAGTTTTGGTGTTTGTCTAGTTCTGTAGGGGGTTATCAGGAAATGTGGAGGAAAGGCCCACACGTCGGGTTTACATAGAGATATTAACATGCCACGCAATTTTCTATCATCTAGAAGAGTTCAGAAGCCACGAGAACGAATGGGAGGCCGAGCGGGCCCGAGGGCAAGGCGCCCGCCCTCCCCCCTTGGGCGCTCGCCTAGGTGTTTCAACCAATCATGTTCCACCTTGCGGATTATGCTCCACCGACCTAAAGGATCAAGGAAAACTGTGCGATTAAGGTCGGTTTGATCCGACGGCCCAGATTCACTTGAGGGGACTATATAAGCAGGCCCCCTGGCCCCAGGAGGAGGCAATCCTCATTATTCATTAGCATATTTTCCAGAGAAGATTCAGAGAGAGAGGTTCCTTAGGGTTCCAACCTCATAGGGCTTAGCATCCAATGTGAGAGTAGTACTAGTTCTACTAGATTGAGAGAGATAGAGTGGAGGTGTAGATCGGAGGAAGCCGGCCTGTCGGTGTCTACTCTGAGGTTGTACCTGTGGGATCAAGTCTCCTAACCCGAGGCTTGCTCCTAGGATTCTTCAGTATTTCGACTTCTAAATTCTAGTAAGTTCTTTGTTTTATTGTTCTTTGGTTTATGTGTTTACTTTGATCTCTTCGCGTAGAGTTTAGAGTAATCATCTCTAGCATAAACGTGGTGTTTGGGCTAGGATACTCATAGATATCCCCTGTCTAGCCGGACCGTGTTAGTAGCGAGGAACGTGACATTTCCGAGTTACCTTTGTAGCCCATAATCCCGTTAGCAGGATCGATAGGGTTTATAGGTGTGGGTCGAACATCCTCTGTGGTGTCTAGATTCCGTTAGCCTCCCCAATAGAATAGTAGATCATCCTTACCAAGGTTAGAACGAGAGTGCGGTTGTAGTCTTCTCTATACATCGCTCACATCGAATCACATTGTTTGTAGCCTAAAGGGTAGTAGCAATAGATTTGGTTAGTCAGATGCACGCTTTCTCCCAGTGGTAAAAATATAAATACGATACTCTGGATAACCTCCCGGGTGAAGTGCTCATCGATATCCGTGCGCTTGTGGATCATTTCCTGATGGCGTTAACAAATATCAACAAAAAGCTTGTAAACATGCATCATTAAATTCAAAAGGAACATCCTTAGCCAATAAGCGAGTAAGAGGTCTAGCAATAAATGAAAAGTCTTTAATAAACCTATGATAAAAACCAGCATGGCCAAGGAAACTCCTAATTCCTTTTACATTAACAGGCGAAGGTAAATGTTCTATTGCTTCTATTTTAGCTTTATCTACCTCAATGCCTCTTTAGACACTAAGTGTCCTAGAACTATTCCTTCTCTAACCATAAAATGACATTTCCCAATTAAGGACTAAGTGCTTTTCTTCACACCGTTGCAAAACCTTGTCTAAGTTTTCTAGACAATCATCAAAATTTTTTCCATAAACAGAAAAATCATCCATGAAAACTTCCATAATCTTTTCAATCATATCAGAAAATATAGACATCATACATCTTTGAAAAGAAGCAGGTGCATTACATAACCCAAAAGACATTCTACAATGGGCATAGTTTCCATAGGGACATGTAAAGGTGGTTTTGCTTTGGTCATTAGGATGGATAATTTGGTGATACCCTGAATATCCATCGAAGAAATAAAAGAAGGAATGGTTGCCTAACCGCTCTAGCATCTCATCAATGAAAGGCAATGGAAAGTGATCTTTCTTAGTTGCTTTATTAAGCTTTCTATAGTCTATGCACATCCGCCATCCTGTGACGGTTCGTTGAGGGATTAACTCATTCCTCTCATTTTGGAGAACAGCCATACCTCCCTTTTTAGGTACAACTTGAACATGGCTTACCCACTCACTATGCGGCACAACATAAATAATGCCAGCATGCAATAGTTTTAAAACTTCCTTCTTTACAACTTCTCTCATCGCATTATTGAGTCTACGTTGGGGTTCTCTAGATGGTGGTATATTAGGATCCGTAGGAATGCGATGGGTGCAAAGAGCAGGACTAATTCCCTTGAGGTCTTTGAGTGAGTTGCCGAAGGCTAAGTGATGTTTTTCTAGGACTGCCATTAGACGAAGAGTCTACTCCTGAGTGAGTTTATCACTTATAATGATAGGAGACTCTAGATTGTCACCTAGAAAAGTGTATCTAAGATTGGTTGGTAAAGGTTTATGCTTAATAGGAGGTTTAGGTGGTACTGAAAACTCATCTAAAGGTTCTTCCTCAAAAGAGTCAACTTCTTCTTCTATGAAGAATCTAGCTTCATCTTCTAATCCTGGTTTTGCTAAAAAGTCCAAGGATGCAGCTCTAAATTCCTCCAGTGGGTCTTCTTGTGGACAAGGTTCAGTCCTAGAGTTTAAAGAATGTGAGATGGACAATGGGAATTGAAGTTTCTTGCCTAAGCGAATTTTTAGCTTCCCAGATTGTTCTTCATAGAGAAGTTACCTAAAAGGTTGTCCTATCAACAGGTCAAAGTCCCATGTGTCAAAGATATAAAAGCTTAAATGCACTGGGGTTCCTTCTACCTAGGGATAATATATCCTGAGAGACTTCTCATGAATTTTATTGTCAGGATTAATGTCATGTCTTGTATTAAATGTTCTGCAAGAGACATATACATAATGTTTATCCCTAAAACTAGATTATACAGAGCTTTTATTTGATCCGTATTGATTATGCAATGAATAGGAGTAGAAGATGAATCTAAACGGATTATTTCAGTGGAAAGCTTTGATTCTTCTAACCATTCATTACTTATAATAGATACTAATTCTCCTGATGTTCTTCTAGAAGCAATATCCTCAGGGGATCAAAAGATTCTCTAGAGATTCTCTGTGGCCTCTTCACAGAGTGATAATTCAAAATGTTTCCAAATTCGGTAAAGAGATCAAGTTCTATGTCTAGCACAAAATCTAGAAATAGAATTTCTTCTTTTTCTTGCTCTAGACATGTGTTAGCTGAGGTAGATGGTGCATCTGGTGAAGGCTTGGTTTCAGCTAACTAGGGTTGAGGTTCTACTTCTAGAAGGTAATCTAATTCAGTGGATAGGATTTGATCTAGGATTATCTTGCTTTCTCAGAAGAGACATGCAAGAAAGATCCTCCTGATGTAGTGTCGAGCAACTTTGTACTTTCTCTACTTATACCTTTATAAAAATGTTGTAAAAGAATAGGGTCTAGTAGACTAAGGTCTGGGCCGGATGCTAAAAGTATAGTAAATCGAATCCAGGCTATTTATAGTGAGAACCTTGACTCTAAGGTCAATGATTTGGGAGACAGGATAGAAATCTAGGCAAAAGTTGGAACGTAAAGATCCCCTATCTCCTTGTTGCTTACCTACAGCTCTATATACCATTGCCTAGCTTTTCCCTTCAATGAGAAAGAAAATAGCTTCCAACGGAGAGATTCATCAGATATGCCTTCTATGCGAAGACAATCACATGTTTGCTCAAAGTCTCTAATGTGTAGGTAAGGATTTTCATCTCCTTCTCCTGAAAAGGATAGGCTTTGGACCAACACAATCAACCACAGACTCAGCCTATAGCTACATGTTTGGATATGTTGTGATGATGTGGCACTAGGCTGGTCTCCGTGGGTGGAGAGAATTGAAGGATAGGAATAGAATTTAAGGTATCCATAAAAGAAAAGGTAAGATGTAAGAAAAGGTGAGATAATAGAAAAAGATAAAAGTGTGATACAAGTTAGAGTAAGATAAGGTTATCTAAGCATACCATGTTTCTTCCCAGCAACGGCACCAGAAATACTTGTTGATATTAGTTACGCACACTAAAGAATCAAAGAGAAATAATCCGCAAGTGCACGAGTATTTCTGGTGTCGTATATCGGTGAGCACTTCACCCGAGAGATAAGTTTAGAGTATTGTATTTATTTTTTTACCACTACGAGAAAGCATGCAAAAGACTAACCTTTTATCCTACCTACTACCCATGGGTTGTAAGACAAGATAGTGAGATATAAGTGATATAGAGAGAACTCTTTCTTCAGTCTTCTTCTAACCTATGGTAAGTGTGTAGATATCGTTCTAATGGGAGTAACTAGAGAGAAGAAACACCTTAGAGAGTTCTTAACCCTAGTACAATATACCCTACCTTACCTCCTAACAGGATGTGGATTACTATGACCCAAGAGGATTGTCACTTCACCCAAAAGGCTACCACAAATCTGGCCAAGCAGGGAGTATCTATGAGTATTCCTAGCCCAAGCACCACGCTTATGCTATGAATAATTACTCTATTCCCTACGTGAAGCAAATAAAGTAAACTCATAAACCAAAAACAATAAGAACAATAACTTAATAGTATCAGAAGTTGAATTTCCAAACAATTCTGGTACCAAGCCTTGGGTTAGGAGACTTGACCCTGAAGATACGAAGAAGAAGGCACCGACAGGCCGGGCTTCCTCAACTCCTATCTTCACCCTATACTCTCTCAATCTCTCTTGTTGCTATCTACCTAAATAGACAGATCCATTCGAGGGACCCCTCTCTGTCTAACTCTCTTTGGAAAATATGATTTAGAGTTTTAGAGTTACATCTCAAGGGGGTAGGGTCTTTATTTATAGTTCCCTAGGAATCACCACAGCCCTTGGATCAAACTGACTTAAACATGTGCTTAAGATTAATCCTCAAAGTCGGTGGAGGCAGGATCCGCGAGGTTCACTCTGATTGGTGGAGAGCCTCGGGTGGCCACCCCTGTTAGGGTGGGGCGCCCGCCCCTACCCTATGACAGATGGGTCCCACCTTTCAGGTGGTGGCTGCTGGAGTCTTCTAGAGTCTTCCTAAGTTGACGTTCCGGTCTTCTTCTTTGTAAATCTAACATGTGAACCTACTTTTATTATTATTCCAGTAACCCCCTGTAGAAATAGACAATCACCAGAACTCGTAGAATTCTGTTAGTGATAACCCTATTTCTACTGAGTGCCTGCAAATAGGTCCCTTTTCATGTTAAGTTGACAGTTAAAATTAGGAGTTATCTACCATCAACAATAGGTATGACTTGGAATTAATCTATTTGTCATGTCTTGATTTTAGGTTATGTTTAAAGTAATCTATTCTTTTTCCTCGAGAACAAGTATAAGACAAGTGTGGGGGAGTTTGTTGACGATAGATAACTCCTAATTTTAACCGTCAACTAAACATAGAAATGGACCTATTTGCAAGCACTTAGTAGATATAGGGTTATCACTAACAGAATTCCATGAGTTTTGGTGAATATCTATTTTTGTAGGGAGTCAGCTGAAAATAATTAGTGATGGTCCATGTGTCAGATTTACATAGAGAGAACTCACGAACTTCAACTCAGGAATAATCTAGAAGACTTGAGGAGCCACCACCAGAAGCCTGGGGCCCATCTGATAGAGGCTCGGGGCGGGCGCCCCTGATAGGTGGGGTGGCCACCCAGGGGGGAGAGCCAATCAGCTTCCACCTCGCGCATCCTACCTCCACCGCCTTTGAAGAGTAATCTTAAGCGCACGTTTAAGTCGGTTTGATCTGAGGGCTGTTGTGCTTCCTAGGAGGCTATAAATAAGACCTAACCCCCCTAGAAATTATTGTGAAAACCTAATTCATATTTTCTAGAGAGAATTAGACAGAGAGGGGTCCCTCAAATAGATCTGTCTTTATAGGGTTATAGCAACAAGAGAGTTTGAGAGAGTATAGAGTGAAGATAGAAGTTGAGGAAGCCCGGCCTCTTGGTGTCTCCTTCTTTGTATCTTTAGGATCAAGTCTCCTAACCTAAGGCTTGGTTCTGGAATCATTTGACAATTTGACTTCTAATACTAGTAAGTTATTGTTCTTTGGTTTACGAGTTTATTTTATTCGCTTCGCGTAGGGAATAGAGTAATCATTCGTAGCGTAAGCGTGGTGCTTAGGTTAGGAATACTCGTAGAATCCTCTCATGTCTCTATAATCCACGTCCCGTTAGGAGGTAAGGTAGAATATATGGTGCCAGGATTAAGCACTCTCTGAGGTGTCTCTTTTCTCTAGGTACTCCCCTTAGAACAATAACCACACACTTACCATTGGTTAGAAGAACACTGAAGAAAGAGTTCTCTCTATATCGCTCATATCTCACTATCTTGTCTTGCAGCCTGTGGGTAGTAGGTAAGATAGGGTTAGTCTTTTGCACGCTTTCTCCTAGTGGTAAAAAAAATAAATACGATACTCTGGACTTATCTCTCGGGTTAAGTGCTCATCGATATTCATGCGCTTGCGGATTATTTCTCTTTGATTCTTTCGTGTGCGTAACTAATATCAACATGCATTTCTGGCGCTGTTGTCAGGGAGAAAGACGGTCTGCTTAGATAACCTAGTCTTGCTCTACCTTGTATCATACTTTTTATCTTTTTCTGTTATCTCAACATTTCTTACATCTTATCTTTTCTTTAATGGATACCTTAAATTCCATTCCTATCATTCAGTTCTCTGCACAGCCCACGTGAGTCATCACAACCTGTCAAACATGTAGCTATAGGCTGAGTCCGTGGTTGATTGTATTGGTCTAAAGCCTATCCTTTTCAGGAGAAGAAGATGAAAATCCTTACCTAAACATTAGAGACTTAGAGCAAACATGTGACTGTCTTCGCATTGAAGGCTTATCTGATGAAACTCTTTGTTGGAAGCTATTTCCTTTTTCATTAAAGAGAAAAGCTAGACAATGGTACTTTAGTGTTTAATTTAATGCAAAAAATATGATCCAAATTGTGTTGGCATATATATGCACGTGTGTAATTTTACCGCTACTCAGACTAGTGATAAAATTCACAAATATCATACCATGCGGAGGGACCAATGCTGAAGGCACCGATGACTCCATTCGCACTAGTCGACATTAGTGCGTTGCTTGAAGTAGCAGACCGCAGTCGATGCAGGAAGTGGTTCGCAGTATAGTACCGTGAACGTCCACCGAGAAGTAGACGTTCTGATCTGTGGAAGAAGACGAAGTCTCGCGAACGTCCACCAGAGAGTAAACGTTCCAATCCGAGGAAGAAGACGAATCCGTCGAGAATGATCCAAGGATGAAGACGAAGTGAGCAGTCACAGAAGACGTTCTCCAAAAACCTGATTGTCTGCACACCCGAACAGATATCTCGATTCGAGACGTCGGGTTTTGAAGGCCTACTCTCAGGATGGGGAAGACTTAGTGCAACTCGATAAGAGGAAGAAGGAAAGCGAGCGCGAGAGAGAAAGGAGCCCGTGAGGATGGAAGTAGAAACGGACAATCAATTGCGCGCCATCAAATCGTGTTACTACCATAACAGACACAATTGATTTTCATTTATTCCTCTCATATCCCATCTAGCAAAATGTGACACAGGCCATGTCTCGTCTCATCATGCCCGCCTTGCCACGGCACGACTCGGTGGCGTGCGTACCATTCCTCAACTTCTCTATAGGACCTCTTACAAACTACATATTTAAGATGAGTTAACACAAGGTCAAAAAACAATCCGGGATAAAACTATTTATACTATAACATTTATTATGGGCTCTACAATTAATTATCTTCAAATAATATATGGGCTACCCATATAATATTTGACACATATAGCAACAGGTATGAGCAATGTACAGTATACGTGACGCTTATATCATCATCATTATTATTCTGGTTGACCTAGCCCTCCAGTGGTTAAGCAACACAAGATTGTAACCTTGGAGTGAGGATAAGCTTCTCTTTTCGGTGCACAGTTAATCCAAACACCTCTGTCATGTCAATCTCATTGGCTCCTCCCGCCATCTCCCAATCAAAGTGGCACACAAGATTTGCCAGCATGATTTCAACGTTGGCCAGGCCAAAATTCATGCCAGGACACATCCTTCGGCCGGACCCAAATGGCAGAAATTGAAAGTCAATTCCTCTAAAATCAACACCCTCTGTGGCCCCCTTGTCGATGAACCTTTCTGGCATGAACTCCTCAGCAGCATCCCATAACCTCAGGTCGCGGCCGATTGCCCAGGCGTTGACAAACACGGTGGTGCCAGCAGGAACCACGTAGCCATCGATGGTGCACTCCTCTAGTGACTGATGTGGGAGGAGGAGCGGTGATGGCGGGTGCAATCGGAGTGTTTCTTTGATGACAGCTTTTAGATATGGCATTCCAGTGAGGTACTCTTCTGTGATGACTTCTTGGTTCTTAGGCATAATGCTATTTCTCACCTCTGCCTGTAGCCTTGCCATAACATCTTGGTGCAGCATCAGCTCAGCCATGGTGAATTCTAATACCAAGTACGCTGTGTCTGTGCCCGCTGCAAACATATCCTGTATGTTGTTCGTATAAATACTGAAGGTTAGAAATAACAATAATAGTGATTAGTTAGTAAGAACGATGATGATGTGATGGTTCAGGAAATTGACTGAGAACGAAGTAACCAATTATGAAAGTTGGTTCTGAACTCACAGACAAGATTCCTTTGATGCCGTCTCTGGTGAGCCCGTACTCCTCTTGCACGGATAGCATCACATGGGTAAAATCACTCTCGTGGCTTGCTGCTGCCATGCTCGCGTGCTGGTCGATCACCTTATCAAGGACCTCATCCCACTGGTCCCTGAGTCTCTCAGCCTTGCGGCGCCCCGGCCACATGAGCACGCCGCCGGCCACCTTGGCCAGGCCAGGATAAAAGTTCTCCAGGTTGAAGCCCCCAAGGACGGCCATGCTCGCGTCCATCGCTTCCTTGAACACCTTGTCCAGGCCGTCCACCCTGAACGACCGCCCCACCACGGCTCGGGAGATCATGTCCGTCGTGAACGAGCTCAGGAGCTCGCTCAAGTCCACGGCCGCGCCTGCCATGGCTGCGCAGCGGATCTTGTCGACAACCAGTCCCACCTGCGCTGCGCGTGCCCGTCCGGCAGGCATACGTGGACAGACTATCGATATGATCTCGGCGTCATGCATGGCAAACTAGCTAAGGCGAGATTGATTAATCAATTACCTCCTCCTCGCGGGCGGCGCGGTAGGACTGCACCTTCTTGGTGTTGAGCAGGTGCGTGGTGACCAGCTTCTTCGCCTGCCGCCAACCCTCGCCGTAGGGCGCGAACCCGACGTCCGACGGCCCGTAACCGAGGATATCGCCGAAGATGGAGCGGGGCCTCGACGCCAGCGACTGGTCGTGCGTGCGCAGCACCGCCTGTGCGGCGCGCGGGGAGAACGCCACAAGCGTCGGGACCGTGCCGAGGCGGAGTAGCATGAGGTCCTCGCCACCGTGCCGGGCGGCGAGGCCCCGCATAGAGACATGCGGGTGCGCACCGACGAGGTGAAGGTGCCCGATCAGCGGCAGGGCCGGAGGTGAAGGAAGCAGTTTCTTTCCTTGCTTTGTATTAGTCGTTGTTGCTCCTGTAGAGAAGTAGCGCAGCAGGACGAAGAGCAGGATGACAGGGACCAGGAGTGGGAAAACTGCTTTCAGCAGCGGTGAATTAGCAGTGGTGAGATCATCGATAACTATTGTTGCTTGATGTGCCATGATGGCCACTTTGAGCTCAAAAGTTTCGAGGTGTGGTAACTGAGATGCCGTCCGTCCTTCCAGATGATCTTATATATATGCATGCGAGAGGTGCATATATGAGAAAAGATATAGCACCTATGCATTTTGCAGGCCAAATTGGACGGAAAATGACCACGGGGAGAGGCAAAGAGTTCCACATGCTTTTTGAATACGGAGAATTGGTCAATTCTTATCCTCACAAGTCCTCCCATACATTTTATACGGCATTTTCTTCATTACGGAGCAAAGACTTCTGCTTTTGGACGCAGCCTATTATATACTACTCCGTACTTCCGCTCTTGGCTGCAAGACCAAAAAGGCTAGTGTCGGCGTCTAGACTCATGGTCTAGACACAAACAAGTATAAGTTTGCGTGACTACCCTAGCCTGGATGGTGATGCAAGTGAGACACAGAGGGTTTATACTGGTTCGGGCCTGGAATGCCCTACGTCCAGTGAGATCGGGGGTCTGTATAGCCTTGCATCTAAAGGTGCTTGTAGTAGGGGGTACAAGCAGGTTGCGAGAGAGGGCTAAGTCCCAGGTCTCGACTTGGTGGTGGACAGAGTGCTGGTCGCTGTTCTGTGAAAGAGTATTGTGATTGTGGGAACCTGATCCTAGCTATGAGCCCTGGCTCCCCTTTTATAGCCTCAAGGGGAGACAGAGATTTACATGGGTAGATTTCCCTCTGCCGAGTGGACGAGTTACAGTCCTGACCCTGTCGAAGCCTGTTCATCTTGTCCTTGAGGGATGGCTGCTTCTGTGAAGGGTTACCGAGCCCTGTAGGAGTCATGGGGGTCGGATCGCCGGTACTGCTGATCATCCCATCAATAGTGGAAAAAGACCTCAAATAGTGGTGCCGATTAACCTCCCCCATTCCCTTTCTACTGTGAGGCAGTACGCCACAGTGAAAGAGGTAAGGGCACACAGTGAAAAGAGGTGAGGCTGCAGTGCCCAGGGTGGTTAGAACAGTTGCCACCCTGCCCTGCTGCGGTATGGGAGTCATCGCGCTTGTCACGTCGTGGGTACGGGCGCCGTGTGGTCAAAGTCTTGCTGTCCTGGTGGATAGGGATCCGGCGCCCGAGCCCAGAAAGATCGGGCGAGACAGAACTTGCGTCAGAGGCCCTGAGGGATCGGGCGAGACGGAACTTGCGTCCGAGGCCCTGAGGGGTCGGACGAGTCGGAACTTGCGTCCGAGGCCCTGAGGGGTCGGGCGAGTCGGAACTTGCGTCCGAGGCCCTGAGGGGTCGGGCGAGTCGGAACTTGCGTCCGAGGCCCTGAGGGGCAGATGGGCTGGGGCTCGTGCCCTGGTGATTATGGTTAACATGCTCTGTTTTTTGCATTTTTTGTTGCTCTGATTTGGGTATCCCTTTTTATGGTACCCAACAGTAGCCCCCGAGCCTTTGAAGGGGTGAGGTCACCTCTTCAGAGGTTCTTTTCATAGGGACTTTTTTTTTGACTGGGAACCCTTTTTACTTTTCTCCGGAGGGTGCGCGCGAGCGCACCCGCTGGGTGTAGCCCCCGAGCCTTTTGGGGGAATGGTGTTATTCCTTCAAAGGCTTTTACCCCTGAGAGCTATAGTCTGGAGTATCTGAGGGATAGGTTGCGTGTTTTTTACACGTAGTGCCTGTTCCCATGGTGCGAGGAAGCCCCCGAGCCCTTTCCCCGCAAGGGTCGATCAGGTTCTTTCTCGTCTAGTGGTTACGCCCCTCATTCTTCCTTTCGCTCGGAGGAGGGGTGGGTCGTGCCGTACTACCCTCGATGGGCGAGTAGCGACGTTTCCCGGGAGCTGCAAGTGGGTAGATCCAAGTGGATGTCCGAGTCCCATTCGATAGGGGTCGGCTTGTGGCCCTATGGGCACATCTCAAAATACCCGAGGGCAGTCACGGTGGATGTCGGAACCGTTCGCTAGGCTCCGAGGGCTCGATGTCTCCCTCGATGGGATCCCACTCACACGACACCCGCATGGGTCTCGGACACGACTGGCAAAGATGCGCCGATCCTCTAGTGGGGTCAGACCATGGCCTCTATTTTGCTCATCCTCAGTCATCCCTCGCTCAGTCATCCTGAGGCGACTGTTCGAACCTGTCTTGCAGGTCAGTCTCGCAACCTCTGGAACGTAGGTGGCCATGGCCTGGGGATTTTTTGGCCTCGAAAGGCTTTTTTCAGATTTGTCTGCAGCGTTGAGGTCGGACGAGACGGAGTCTGTGCCCGACGTGAACCGTCTTGCGATTTTTGCTCGAGGTTAGCAGGGGGTCGGGCGAGGCATGGACTGCGTCCGACGGAGACCGCCCTGCGACCTTGGTCAGCGGGGGGTCGAGCGCCGCTTGTCCTGAAAGGAACCGCCCTAACAGGACTTTTCAAGGCGCACCTTTCGAGGCGTGGCGCGTGGGGACTCAAAACGGGCATGCCGTTTCGCCCTTGCTGGATAGGACGTTTCGCCTGCGAAATAAATGCGCGCGTGCGGCGGGCGCGGGAATCGGAGGGAGTTGGCGCTTCGAGTTTTTCACCTGGTGGGGAGTGGGCGACGGTTGCTCTCCTTCCCGCTTGGCCTTCTGCGCAGGCGGCGTGGGCGTGGCGTGCTCCTTCTATAAAAGCAGCCGCAGGGGACTTGGTTTCTTTCCTCTCGCTCCTGCGCCAAAAAGCTCTTGCCTCCTGCCTTTTCTTTTGCCGCCATCTTCTCCACTTCCGCCGCGTAGACGTCCTTCTCCACCCACAGCCAAGGCCGGCGTTGAGACATGGCCTCCCTGCAATGTGACCAAGTCCGTGCTGGAGGCGCGTGTGAAGGCTGGGATTCTCCGTCCTCTCAAGGATGTCGAGTTCCCAGAGTGGATCGTTCCTTTAGCGAACGACAGGGAGCCAAACCCGCCGCCGGGCTATGTGGTTTGCTTCCTGTCGTTCCTAGACCGGGGGTTCGTGATTCCGGCCGGTCGTCTGATCAGGGCGATCCTCCACTACTACGAGGTGGAGCTGCACAACCTGAACCCCAATTCGGTGATGCAGGCCGCCGTCTTTGCCACGGTCTGTGAGGGGTTCCTGGGGGTTCCTGTTCACTGGAACCTCTGGCTGCACCTCTTCAAGGCGGAGATGTCGGCGCGTTATGTGGGGAAGGAGAAGTTCCCCCTGCGAGTCGGTGGCTGCACACTGCAGCTTCGTCAGCAACGGGCCGGGCTGTACATCTGGAGCTCGATGCCCTCGTCAAACCGGAGGTGGCAGAACGGGTGGTTCTACCTCCGGAATGACGGCGGCCTGCTGCCGCCGTACACCGGGAAGATAGTGACGGAGGCCCCCTAGAAGTGGGCGTGGGGTGCCCCGTCAGAGGAGGAGAAGAAGCTCGCCCCGCTTCTTGTGGGGCTTCAGAAGCTGCGGGATGCCCGAGTCACTGCGGCCACGGTGGCAATAGCCTTCCACAAGAGGAGTCTGCTTCCGCTGGCGCAGTGTCGGGTGTTCATGTTCGAGATGACTCGGGACGTCCCATGGGCCGGGACGAGGATGTTAGCCGAGCCGGTATCGGCGTCGGACATCACCGCCCGGGTCGAGAAGACCACGCACTCGGAGTTGAAGAACTCCCGGGTGGTGCCGATGCGCCCTGAAAAGGGTTACATTTCCCTGGTAAGAAAGTGTCTTTTGTTTCGATTTCTTGTACCTGTTTTTTCTTTTGCCTGACTCTCCTTTTTATCTATTTGCTTCACAGGGGATGGGGGTCGTCAGGGATTCCCTACCCCCAGTCCCTGAGGACAAGGAGATCCGAGCCAAGAATAGGGCCCGGAACGAGGAACAGAAAAAAGCTGAGGACAAGAAAGCCAAGGCGGCGCGAAGGGCGGAAAGGCGGGAGATCTCCTCCAAGAACCGCCGTGAAGCCGAGAAGGCGGGGGTCGCCCCGCCTCCTTCTCCTTAGACTTCGGTCTCGGAGATAGAGGGCGGAGGAGATAACGCCGACTGGCTCGACGAGCAGGCGGAGGAGGATGATGTGATCCCTCCTGCCGGCGGGGGGACCGAGGTCCCGGAGGGGTCAAAGGCCCATGGTGGGTCGGAGGCCCTCGAGGGGACCCAGGCACCGGGGGACGGGCAGGCCGTCCCCCACATCATCGTGGAAGACGAGGACAGCGCGCCTCGGGAGGGTTCAGCCCCCGCGGGTCCCCAGGAGGGGGAGAAGGCGTCGGGGGGCGAATCCGAGGCGCCCCCTCAACCGGTTGCGCCAGAGGGTCTGGCCGAGCCATCCCCAGCGTCGGGGACGGGAACCGGCGCCTCGGTGGAGGCGACGCAGGTTGAGACCTCCGTCGCGGCCCCTGCGCCGTCGGCAGGCGAGACGGGGGTCCGACCAACGGCCCCTGGCGCTTCGGGAGGCCCCCAAGGAGCTACGGGCTCCCAGAAGAAGTCCGCTCCCCGAGCGAGGTACGCATAGGATTTCTGATCCCTCTGCTGTTTTTTTTGTTTTTCTCTTTCTTCTGATTTGGTATTGCTCCTTCAGTCGTAAGCAAAAGGCGGCATCAGTGGCACTGGGCCCCTTGAAGGCCGTAAAGAGGGGGGCACAGTCGACTCCTGGGTCGGCTAGGCCCATGTCGCCACCACCTCTGAGCCGTGAGGTGGGGGAGCGCCGTCGGGGGCAGGATACGGGGGCGCCGAGGCCCCAAGGGCAGGAGGAAACGGCCCTTGCCCCCGGGGCTGCGCCTCCTCCGGAGGATGCTGACTTGGGAGGTGCGGTTCGAACCGCGCAGGTCGAGGAAGGCCGAGCCATCGTGGCGTCCAGCGCGGCGCCCGAGGCTCCCGCGACGGGAGGGGAGGGAGATGCCCGATGGGGCAAGAGCCCCGTAATCTGGCCCAACCTCGACGATGCCGAGGGAGGAGCCAGATTCATTCTAGATGACCCGTCGGATGATTACCTCTGGCAGGGTCTGGACGCGTGCGGGCGTCCCAGCGTCGAGGCCATCAACCGGGCTTCTCAGCTGGTGAGCCGAGACATGTATAACCTGGCCCAGGTAAGGCTTCTTTTCGTGCTGTGAGGTATTTTTGTTCTTATTTTGCAATACTGACTCCCTGTGCGATTTCTGATTCTGTAGGCGCTCAAGGCCACATCCCTAGAGAAGTCAGTTTTTCTCCGCCGGGAAAGGGATGCCTGGGCGACCTATGAGAATGAGAGGGCTGCCAGGGAGGCGGCTGAGGGGGTGCTCGCGAAGGAGTGTGAGATCTCTGCCGAGCTTCGACAGAAATGCTCGGCTCTGGCATCCGAGGCTCGGGAGGCCCGGGAAAAGGTCGCCCCCCTAGAGAAGAGGGTCGGGGACCTCGCCCAGGAATCCGAGGTGCAGAAGGCGGCGGCTGAGGGGTATAAGGGTGAGGTCGCTCGGCTTGAGGCTTTGCTCGCCGAGAAAGACCTTGCCCTGAACCAAACTCAGGCTGACCTCGCTGCGGCTCTGAGCCAGGTGGCCCGCTGGCACCAGAGCTCGGTAGAGCACGAGAAGCGAGCCGAGGGTAAGACTTGCGTTTTTTACCCCGGCCTCCTTTGTTCTTTAGTTTTCCTGACTTCTTATTTTTTGTTTTGCTTTTCAACAGAGTCAGAAAGGAAGGCGGTTGAGGCGACTTCTACTGCCGAGGCTTTGCAGAAGTCCCTTGACACCGAGGTTTCGGACCGCTCGGCTGTTGAAGCCGTGGTCACCTCGGCATGCGAGGGGCTCGGGGTGCCGGCGTCGGGATCGTCACTGCGGAGTCGGGTCGAAGCCCTTTACTCCCGGGCCGGGGAAAGGATGAGGGAGGCGCTCCACGCCGGGGTGAACAAAGCCCTGGCGGTGGTAAGCTCTCACTACGCCGGCATTGACTTGCCGGCGGTCTGTGAGGGCTACGTTCTCCCCGATGATGAGACGGAGGCCCAGGAGGAGGTGCAGAGGCTTGAAGACGCCGCGGCTGCCCCCGGAGATGCCTTGGCCGCCTACTTCGACGAAGAGATGGAGCTTCCCCCCTCGGGGTTCAAGGACCTGGGCAGACAGGGCAGCAGGACCCTTAGTTTTCTTTTTTCTTGGTGTGGGTATTAAGGCCAGTGGGCCTTGTATTGTATATACAATGTTAATGTTGAATATGGATATTTGTATAACTGCTCTTTTTAGGCTTTTTTCCTAAAGTGTCTTATTTTCTTTTTCCTTATGCCGATCCGACCTCGGCAGCGCGAGGTCGGGTGAGCTACTTAGAGTTTTGCGCTAGCCAGAGTCCCCGAGCCTAAGTGCTTTTCCTTTTTCCTTAGTAGCTTTTAGAAGTCCGAATCCGTCCCCCGAATCCAAGGTGAGTAGAGGCGGTCTTTGCTCGTGAGCGCAGATCTTTCCTCGGGCTCATGCCTTAAGATTTAGGGGATGAGTTTTTGGTTTCTTAAGTCTTTTTAGGAGAGAGGAGGAAGACCTTGTGTCGGGGTTCTTTTAACTTGCGCGAAAAAAGGAAAAAGATTTTGAGTCGACATAGCGGGTTCCCCCCATGTAGCCCCCGAGGGAGACACTGACTCTGCTGGGCAGGTCAGAGGCTCTCTGATAAAAAAGGCCATATAATTTTGAACTTTCATTTTTTCTTTCAAGATGATGAAGAAACGGAAATTTTTACAAAGTTCTAAGGGTAAAAGCGACGTAGTTGTTCTATGTTCCACGCGTTTTTGAAGACCTCCCCTGCGTCATTGGCGAGCTTGTAGGTGCCGGGTCGGAGGACTTCGGCGATGACGAAGGGTCCTTCCCAGGGTGTGTGAACTTGTGACGACCCTTGTTGCTCTGTCTGAGCCTTAGCACCAAGTCGCCGACTTGAAAGGCTCGGCCTCGGATTCGTCGCGCATGGTATCGGCGGAGGGCCTGCTGGTACTTGGCGGAGTGTAGGAGGGCTACGTCCCTGGCTTCATCCAGCTGGTCCAGCGCGTCTTCTTGGAACGTTTTGCCGCTATTCTCGTTGTAGGCTTGTACCCTTGGGGATCCGTACTCCAGGTCAGTGGGGAGGACAGCTTCCGACCCATAGACCATGAAGAACGGGGTGAAGCCTGTGGCTCGGCTTCGGGAGGTTCTCAGACTCCAGACCATGGCTGGTAGCTCTTTGAGCCACCTTTTTCCGAACTTGTTCAGTCGGTTGAAGATCCTGGGCTTCAGACCCTGGAGGATCATGCCATTGGCACGCTCCACTTGACCGTTGGTCTTGGGGTGAGCCACTGCTGCCCAGACTACACGTATGTGGTGTCTGTTGCAGAATTGCAGGAACTTTCGTCCGGTGAATTGTGTGCCGTTATCGGTGATTATGGAGTTTGGCACTCCAAATCGATGGATGATATCTGTGAAGAACAACACCGCTTGTTCGGCCTTGATCCTTGTGATGGGTCGGACTTCGATCCACTTTGAGAACTTGTCGATTGCGACAAGCAAGTGGGTGAAGCCCCCGGGCGCTTTCTGCAGAGGCCCGACCAGGTCGAGGCCCCAGACTGCAAAAGGCCAGGTGATGGGGATCGTCTGCAGAGCCTGGGCGGGGAGATGAATTTGCCGAGCGTAAAACTGGCACCCCTCACAAGTTCGCACGATCTCCGTGGCGTCGGCCACGGCGGTGGGCCAGTAGAAGCCTTGTCGGAAGGCATTTCCTACCAGCGTCCTAGGTGCGGCGTGGTGGCCGCAAGCCCCCGAGTGTATGTCCTGCAGGAGCTTGATTCCCTCCTGTCGTGGGATGCAATGCATAAGGATGCCCGAGGGGCTGCGCTTATACATCTCTCCGTCAAGGAGGGCAAAGGTCTTGGCGCGACGAGCCACACGCCTTGCCTCAGCCTGGTCTGGGGGCAGAGTGCCATCGACGAGGCGTTGGAGCAAAGGGTAGCGCCAATCGGGCGAGTCGTCAGACGCAGGTGGCTCTGGCTTGATGTTCATGGCTTCCAGTTCTCGATCTGTGGAGTCCTTGGAGTCGGGGCCTCGTTCCCTTGCGGGTTTTTCCGACCCCACGTCGTCCTTGTAGTCGACGGAAGGCTTGTAGAGGTCGCTGACGAAAACATCCAGGGGGACCGTGGCCCGCTCGGATGCCATCTTGGCGAGCGCGTCGGCGGCCTCATTATATTTCCTTAACACGTGGTTAAGTTCGAGGCCGTCGAACCTTTCCTCCAGGCGTCGGACCGCTTTGCAGTACGCCTCCATCTTGGGATCGTGGCAGCTAGACTCTTTCATGACTTGGTCGATGATGAGTCTAGAATCGCCTCAGACATCAAGCCGTTTGATCCCAAGCTCGACCGCGATGTGGAGACCATTGACAAGGGCCTCGTACTCTGCTGCGTTATTTGAGGCGGGGAAATGGAGTCGGATTGCGTATCGCATCCTTACCCCGAGGGGTGAGATGAAGACGAGGCCCACGCCAGCCATGGTTTTCATCAGAGACCCGTCAAAGTACATGGTCCAGCATTCGTGCTGGATTTGTGGTGGGGGGGCTGGGTCCCGGTCCACTCTGCCACAAAATCCGCCAGGACTTGTGATTTTATGGCTTTCCGAGGCTCATAGGTGATCCCATCACCCATGAGCTCTATAGCCCATTTAGCAATTCTACCATTGGCCTCTCGGTTCTGAATCACTTCTCCTAGAGGGAAAGATGAGACCACCGAGACTGGATGAGACTAAAAGTAATGGCGGAGATTGCGTCGGGCCAAAACTACAGCGTAGAGTAGTTTTTGGATCTAGGGGGTATCGGGTCTTTGTGTCGGATAGTACTTCACTGATGAAGTACACCGGTCTTTGGACCGGCAGGGCGTGCCCTTCTTCCTTTCTCTCGACCACGATAGCTGCGCTGGCCACCTGATCAGTGGCTGCGACGTAGAGAAGGAGTGGTTCCCCCTCGGCGTGGGGCACCAGAAAGGGAGGGTTGGTGAGCAGAGCCTTGAGCTTGTCAAGGGCTTCCTGGGCCTCGGGGGTCCAGGAAAAATGCTGGGATTTCCTGAGTAACCTATACAGAGGTAGTCCTTTTTCCCTGAGACGAGAGATAAAACGGCTTAGGGAGGCTAGACATCTCATGACCCTCTGTACTCCCTTTAGGTTACGGATCGGGCCCATGTTTGCGACGGCCGAGGTTTTTTCTGGATTGGCCTCGATCCCTCGCTCAGACACAATAAACCTGAGGAGCATGCCTTGGGGGACCCCAAAAACGCATTTTTCGGGGTTGAGTCTGATCCCCTTTGCCCTAAGGCATTGGAACGTTTCCTCCAGGTCGGCAACCAGGCCGCTTGCTTTCTTAGACTTGACGACAATGTCGTCTACGTAAACCTCTACTGTTTTGCCTATAAGGTTCCCAAAAACCTGGAGCATACATCGTTGATATGTAGCCCCCGCGTTCTTGAGGCCAAAAGGCATGGTTACGTAGCAATACATTCCAAAAGGGGTGATGAATGAAGTCGTGAGCTGGTCGGACTCTTTCATCTTGATTTGGTGGTAACCGGAATAAGCATCAAGAAAAGATAAAATTTCACATCCCGCGGTGGAGTCAAATATCTGATCAATACGAGGTAACGGAAAGGGGTTCTTTGGACATGCTTTATTTAAACTAGTATAGTCTACACACATCCTCCACTTCCCATTTTTCTTTTTAACTAGCACGGGGTTGGCTAACCACTCGGGATGGAATACCTCCTTGATGAATCCGGCCGCCAGCAGCTTGTGGATCTCCTCCCCGATGGCCCGACGCTTCTCCTCGTCGAATCGGCGCAGGCGTTGCTTCACGGGTTTGGAGCCGGCTCGGATGTCCAAGGAGTGCTCGGCGACTTCCCTCGGTATTCCAGGCATATCCGAGGGACTCCACGCAAATATGTCGGCGTTCGCGCGGAGAAAGTCGACGAGCACCACTTCCTATTTTGGGTCGAGGCTGGAGCTAATCCTCAACGCCCTGCCTTCAGAGGACCCGGGGTTGAGAAAGACTAGCTTGGTCTCCTCCGCCGGCTCGAAACTCCCGGCATGACGCTTGGGGTCGGGGACGTCCTGGTCACAGTCGCCAAGGCCGGTGAGGATGGCCAGAGACTCAGCCAGAGCCTCGGCCTGCTCAATGCACTCGACGTCGCACTGGTAGGCGTGCTGACTGGTCGTGCTGACGGTGATGATGCCCTTTGGCCCTGGCATCTTGAGCTTGAGGTAGGTATAGTTGGGGACGGCCATGAACTTGGCGTAGCATGGTCGTCCCAGGATCGCGTGGTAGGTCCCTAGGAACCCGACCACGTCAAAGGTGAGGACTTCCCGTCTAAAGTTGTCGGGGGTCCCGAAGCAGACGGGGAGATCGATCTGTCCGAGGGGGTGGGCACGATGTCCCGGCACCACTCCGTGGAATGGTGCTGTGTCGTTCCTCAGCCGGGACTTGCTGATCCCCATGAGGGCCAGAGTCTCGGCGTAAAGGATGTTGAGGCCGCTGCCTCCGTCCATCAGCACCTTGGTGAGACGGGTCTCGGCGATGATGGGGTCGACGATCAGAGGATAGCTCCCGAGATTGGGGATCCGATCCGGGTGATCCTATCTGTCGAACGTAATCGCGCTCTCGGACCACTTAAGGTACGAGGGCGTGGGCGAGCTGACCGCGCAAACTTCTCAGAGTTCGCACTTCCTTTGACTCGCAGTGAGGCGAGCTGCTTGTCCCCCAAAGATCAAGAGGCAGTTCTTGATCTTGGGAAAACCTTCCCCCTGGGGGTCGTCGTCCTTGGGGGGCTCTTCGGCGCTCTCCTTGGTGATGATGTCGGTATAGTACCGACGGAGGACGGTGCACTCCTCAAGGGTGTGCTTGGTTGGTCCCCTATGATAGGGGCATGGCTTATTCAACATCTCGTCGAAGAGACCGGGGCCAGCAGGAGCCCGCTTGGGGTTCTTGCGATCAACTACGGCGACTAAGTTGTCGTCCGACTGACCCTGCTTCCCCTTGCGACCCTTCTTCTTCTTCTTGGGGTCGCGTGAGCCCGAGGCTTCGGTGGCGTCGGCCTTCTATTTCCCCTTGGGTGCGCCGTCGGAAAAAATAGCGCCAACTGCCTCTTCGCCTGAGGCAAAGTTGGTGGCAATGTCGAGCAGCTGGCTAGTGCTTGTGGGGGTCTTGCGTCCGAGCTCGTGTACGAGCTCCTTGCAAGTGGTGCCGGAAATGAAGGCTCCGATGATGTCGGAGTCCGTGACATTGGGGAGCTCGGTGCACTGTTTGGAGAATCGCCTGATGAAGTCTCGGAGGGACTCATCGGGTTTCTGCCGGCAGCTCCTGAGGTCCCAGGAGTTCCTAGGGCGCACGTATGTGCCCTGGAAGTTCCCAACGAAGATCCTGACCAGGTCAGCCCAGTCGTGGATCATGCGCTCAGGGAGGTGCTCGAGCCATGCCCTGGCCGTATCGGCCAGATGTAGCGGAAGGTTACGGATGATGAGCAGGTCGTCGTCCGCTCCACCTAGCTGGCATGCTAGGCGGTAATCCGCCAGCCAGAGCTCAGGGTTGGTTTCCCCTGAGTACTTGGTGAGGTTGGCGGGCTGTCGGAATCGCGCCGGGAACTTGGCCCTACATATGGCATCGCTGAAGACGCGGTGACCCGGAGGCTCTGGAGACGTGCTGCGGTCGTGATCGGGGTCGTACCTTCCACCTCGGCGCGGTCGATAGCGTCGAGACTCGGCCTCGTCCCTGTCTCACCGCCAGGCCTCGAGGGTGGCCCGAACATCTGTGTCAGCCCCTACGCGTTCATGGACTGATGGGGCCCTGTTGCCCCCTTGCGGATTAGGGGGCGGCGGACCTTGCACGGTTGGTGCCTTGTTAGGAGGGGGTCGGTCCTCCTGGCGTCTCGTGCCGTGGGATTGTGATGCAGAACTTTCCGTGTTCTGTACCACAGCCTGCTCCAGGAGGCCACGTAGCCCCTGGCGCACTCTCCTTCCCTCAGGGGTCGACGGCTCGGGCATCGCCCTGAGGAGGAGTGCAGCGGCCATTACATTCTGGCTGGCCGTGCTGAAGACTGGGGCGTCACCCCCTGCGTCCTCGACGATACGACGGTTGACGTCTCAGGCGCGGCGTCTGGCCTCGCCCCCGTCTTCGCGGCCGGATGGGTCTCGGACCAGGGCCTCGCGGAGTTGGCGGAGACGTGCGCGTTCTTCTTCGAGCCTGGCCTCCAGCTCATTGAGCTGTTCGAGGTCAGGGCGGTGTCCTCCTACGGGGGCTGATGCTACCCCACGGGTTCCAGGATCAGTCCCGAGAGTAGGGTTGGGAGGTGGGGTCGCATTCTCCTGCCTAGAGGGTCCTGCACCCCCCTGGGCGTTATGCGGCGTCCCTCCTACTTCCAAGTTGAAACATTCTCGCGGCGGGTCATAGCTCCCGTCGTCAGAGTCGGAGTAGCCGAGACAGTAGTTGCTGGCCTCCAAGAAACGCATGAAGGTCTCCGGGTCGCCACACCCGGAAAAGTCAGCGCCGGCCCACTCATCGTCGCCTGAGGTAGGGTCCTCCGGATATGACAAAACGGGCGGTGTGGAGATAAGATCTAGGGTAGATCTTAGGTGGTGCCCTGGAAGATCCGTGTACGCACTTAACGAAGTGCTCACGGAAGAGGCGTAGGTGGCGGCCGTGTTCCTGAGCCCGAATGGGAACTCGGGAGGTGCCGCTGTCTCTTCTCCATCCACAGGTGGAGGAGGACAGGATGTTGAGGCCCCTGTGTCCCCCTTGCGGGGGACGGGTGCGGTCCGTCCCTTCCCCTTCGAACGGGGCAGGACAGGAGGTCGCGACGATCCTCTGTTGGTCCGAGGAGCGGAGCTTGACGCCCCGCGAGCCCTTCCTCTAGCGCATGTCGGGCCGGAGGAACGGGCGATCTGGTGAGGAATATGCGGGGGGAGGGCCGGACGGACCTTGGCCTCAGCAGTAGGGTCAGGAATCCTCGACCTCCGGCGCCCCCGCCGGGTGCCCCCCGCATGATGTCCCGAGCGGCTCCCACACGCAGGCTGCGGTGGGATTGGCTCGAGGTGAGGCTCTACGTCACCACGCTGCGGGAGGAGGATCATGTCATAGCCAGAGCCGAGGGACATGAACTCCAGACTCCCGAACGTCATGATGGTGCCGCGGCGGAGTGGGTGAAATCCGTTTGCCATCCAGGCCTTCCTAGTAGGGAAAGCTAAATGTCACGCAGAAGGCCCCTACCTGGCGCGCCAACTGTCGGCGTCTAGACTCGTGGTCTAGACACAAACAAGTATAAGTTTGCGTGACTACCCTAGCCTGGATGGTGATGCAAGTGAGACACAGAGGGTTTATACTGGTTCGGGCCTAGAATGCCCTACGTCCAGTGAGATCGAGGGTCTGTATAGCCTTGCACCTAAAGGTGCTTGTGGTAGGGGGGTACAAGCAGGTTGCGAGAGAGGGCTAAGTCCCAGGTCTCGACTTGGTGGTGGACAGAGTGCTGGTCGCTGTTCTGTGAAAGAGTATTGTGATTGTGGGAACCTGATCCTAGCTATGAGCCCTGGCTCCCCTTTTATAGCCTCAAGGGGAGACAGAGATTTACATGGGTAGATTTCCCTCTGCCGAGTGGACGAGTTACAGTCCCGACCCTGTCGAAGCCTGTTCATCTTGTCCTTGAGGGATGGCTGCTTCTGTGAAGGGTTACCGAGCCCTGTAGGAGTCATGGGGGTCGGATCGCCGGTACTGCTGATCATCCCGTCAATAGTGGAAAAAGACCTCAAATAGTGGTGCTGATTAACCTCCCCCATTCCCTTTCTACTGTGAGGCAGTACGCCACAGTGAAAGAGGTAAGGGCACACAGTGAAAAGAGGTGAGGCTGCAGTGCCCAGGGTGGTTGGAACAGTTGCCACCCTGCCCTGCTGCGGTATGGGAGTCATCGCGCTTGTCACGTCGTGGGTACGGGCGCCGTGTGGTCAAAGTCTTGCTGTCCTGATGGATAGGGATCCGGCGCCCGAGCCCAGAAGGATCGGGCGAGACGGAACTTGCGTCAGAGGCCCTGAGGGATCGGGCGAGACGGAACTTGCATCCGAGGTCCTGAGGGATCGGGCGAGTCGGAATTGCGTCCGAGGCCCTGAGGGGTCGGACGAGTCGGAACTTGCGTCCGAGGCCCTGAGGGGCAGATGGGCTGGGGCTCGTGCCCTGGTGATTATGGTTAACATGCTCTGTTTTTTGCGTTTTTTGTTGCTCTGATTTGGGTATCCCTTTTTATGGTACCCAACAACTAGCATTTGTTTACTTCCACCAAAAACTCAAATTTTTTTAAGATTTCTCATTACATCGAATATTTAAATGCATGCATAGAGTATTAAATATAGACAAAAATAAAAAAACTAATTACACAATTTAGTTAAAATTTACAAGACGAATCTTTTAAACCTATTTAATCTATATAATTACACAATAATTACTACAAACAAACGAAAGTGCTACAGTGTCGCGAAATTTTTCACATCAAAAACTAAACACGGCCTAACAAAAAGTCCGCAAGCGTGCCATTGAATTCGCATCGTTTTAGCTCGTCTTGTCGTTCCCACCTCGCTTGGCTGGGCAACTGTTCTGTCCATCTCTTGCATGCCACGTGCGATGGATCCAGCCATCTCTTGCATGCAAAATCGATGTGTCACCGTGATAATCTTAGTTTTGCTAAAGTCAAACTATATCTCAAATAAAAAACTATCCAAATTTATTATACCAAACAAATATAATTATTAGACCAATCGTGAAATGTACTTTTGAAATGATATATCTATGTATTTTATAAATATTGATACTTTTTTATATAATAAATTTAATTAAATTTAAGATAATTGTACTTAAAACAAAGCTGAAACAACAATATTATAGGATGGAGTAGCTAGTATATAACAGGCGACCGTGACAATCATTACTAGTAAAACTGTTTTTAGTCTATCAATTTGAGAACATCTCCAACGGTTTTGCATTTTGGGGTTTGCATTCTTGTATTTACCAAAAATCGCAAAATGAGGTATCCAACGGTTTTGCATTTGGAGTTTGCATTTTGGCCAACTTGGCATATTTGCCAAGCCGCGGACGACTTGGCAAAAGCCCGATCGCGCGTGTCTCCCGTCCCCCGCGCGATCTGGTCTTTTCTTCACGTCATATATGCTCCATCGATCGCGATATAAATCCCCCGGCCCTCCACACGCCGCCGTCCGCAGCCGATCGAAGTCGCAAGGGACTCCATCGCGAGCACCGGCGCTTCACGCGCCGCCGTCTACTGCCGATCGCGACCGACTCCATCGCGAAGAAACTCCCTCCCCACGCGCCGCCGTCCACTGCCGATCGCAAGCAACACCATCGCGCAGAAACTCCATCCACGCGCCGCCGTCAGCTGCCGATCGCGACCAACTCCATCGCGACCGCGCGGGAAGGAACCGCGACCACGCGACACACGGAAAAAATTTCGCATCCGGGTCCACTTTGGGTAAATGCCAAGACAATTACGCAAAAACCCTTGGAGATGGCCTATTTTTAGACTTTGCATTTTGTTTTGGGAATTTGCAAACAACAACAAATGACAAGTCAATTATGCAAAACCCTTGAAGATGCTTGCATCTGCGGCCAAGGTCCTACTTCTCTCTCAATATTGCTACACTACTACAGAATTTGATTTTCAGCAATGGGATATTAGAGAGATGACAACTCAATTTCTAGCCGCCTCAACAGTGACGTCCAAACTGAGCCATACCTAAAAATCGATTTGTAAAGATGACTGAAAAATAGAATTGCGTCTAGAAATAAGATCTAGACAATAAATTTTGAACTTCCCAAAAGATCTCCGATGAAAAAACTACCAAAATAAAAATAAAAAGTTGTAGATCTTAAAAGATTAGACAACTTTGTACTCCCTTCATACCAGTAAAAAAAGTCGTTTAGGACAATGACATGGTCTCCAAATCCTAACTTTGACTTCTTGTTTTTATAAAAATATTTATCAAAAAATGGTATATATATATTTTTATGAAAGTATTTTTCAGGACAAATCTATTCATATGGTTTTAATATTTCTAAACTCAACAACATAAAAGTTATTCATAATTTATATTCTCAATGTTTGACTCAAAGCTTGCTCAAAATGACTTTCTTTACGGGTATGGAGGGAGTAGTCAACAATACTTTCATTTGTAATCACGTATGTTAGGAAAATTATGTTTCAATTTCTCATATTTGGAATTCAAAACTTTAAAATGAACAAAATTGAAGTTCTAGATCTCAAAAAGTTATGCACCTTTGTAGTTCACAAGTTTTTCATTTGAAGTCATCTATGCAAGGGAAATTACATTTGAATTTCTCACATTTGAAATTCAAAAATTTTGATCTTGAAAAGTTATATTTTCAAGTTGATAACTTTTATTTGAATTTGTTAGAGCCTCAAATACTTATTTCGAAATTTGATGAATATAACGGAGGACGAATATGTGATATGAACATATAAGTGACTAGTTGGTTGAGTGGCTAGGAATGATATGCGTGCATGCAAAAAACAATTATGAGACTTGCTGGGACGGTTGTGGCTGCCCGGAGGTCTCCTAGGATTACTACTTTTTTGCTATTTTTTGGATACCAATTTGTGACTTTTGATAACAATTTGTCCAGACAATTCAAAATAAAACCGTCTCTACCGATGGCGTTTCGAGAGTAAGGCTTAGATAACGAGCCAGCTCGGCTCGGCTCGTTTTGGCTCGTTAGGATAACAAGCTAGCTCGGCTCGGTTCGTTATCTTAAAGAGTCAAAAAGCCAGCTGCGGCTCGTTAAAAATTCGAGTTGGCTCGTTAAACTCACGAGCCTAGTATAAAATGTATATAAAATATAATATTTTTATTTATCTAAAGCTTAAAAATAATAGTAATACAATAATAATATATCCAATTGTCTTAAGTACAACAAAATATTCATATGAGCTGACATATCAACCATTTATTAAGTATAAGACATGAAGTAATACAAAATTAATATAAATGATGATGATTTTTTTTCTCTAATACTATAGGTCGTTAAGGCTCGCGAGCGGCTCGCGAGCTGGCTCGAGTTGGCAACAATTTGTCGAGACAATTCAAAATAAAACTGTCTCAACCGATCGTGTTTTGAGAATCGAGAGGCGACTTACAAATATCAGTTTTAGAGGCGGAAAACTAGAGGTACAAATTATTATTATTTTTGAATCAACTAGAGGTACAAATTATGTTGTAATGCAGTTATAAACAAAGGATTAGATCTTATTATAAACAAGACCAAAGACTTATCATTCCTTTTCAGGTAATTCATTCACAACTAACGATAGCCCGCTGCTAAAAAATTATTAGTCAAGCTCCTGCATTCATGCATGAAGTATACATGTGCACACCTGCATACACGAGGATGCGCTCCCGTGCAGGTTAACTGAAGTATATCTGGCAAAGAGCATACAAATAAAAAGCTTGTTTGTATTAGTTCATCACTTAAAAAAACCATACGCATCCCATAGTCTATAGTTTAACATTCTAACAAGATATCAATAATCCCTTTTAAAGTCAAAGAGCTAGTACATGAGATGAGTTTGTGTATCCTCTCATCCTGCACGTGTGTGAGCTTGGAGCCATGTTATAGAATTATGTATATAGTAAATGACACTGAGTCTAAAGCACGAGAGTCAAAGAACAATTCAAACGTGAAGCTAGTTGTTCTCATTTTCTCTAATCAGTAGTGACGCATAGGGACCACACTGTCCAAAGCACATGAGTTGAAACTCGAATATATTTTTGTTTGCACCAATTATAACTAAGCATTCTTTTTATCGCTACAATAATACAGATTGCTCGGCGGCCGGTCCGTAACCCGCTTTCCCCGCTGGTTCACCGTCGTTTATCAAAGTGGGCATGGATAACCAATAAGGTTATTAGTATTGGTTCAAAATTAGCGGTGACAAATTTCATCCATTGTGGCTTGACGTAGGATTCGGCACACTACTTTGCCTAGTGTCTATGGCACTCGGCAAACAACAAAAAAACACTCAGCAAATCATTTATCGAGTGCCACACTCGTCAAAGCTAGCCAAGATGACAAAAAAATGACGGCAAAGTAGGCTTTGCCGAGTGTCTTTTATCAAGCACTCGGCAAAGCCTTTGCCGAGTGCCCATTTGTCACTCGGCAAACAAAAGTACGGCAAAACTAACGGTGTAAGGCGGTTTGCCGAGTGTCCTTTCTAGCACACTAGGCAAAGTAGCAGGTTTGCCCAGTGTCCTGGACTAAACACTCGGCAAAGTACCCAATTTGCCTAGTGTCCTGGCCTAGACCCTCGACAACAGGTTTGTCTAGTGTTCTTGCCTGGACACTCGGCAAAGCTTCATTCCTAGGCTCCCAGAATGCCACTTTACCGAGTGTTGTGGCCAAGAACACTCAGGCAAAGTGACAAAAAACATATACTAGACATCACATATATATTCATGATCAATACAAATGGGCACATTAAGCATACTCTCATTCATTTATATATCAAATGAGTACATATATAATCATGTCACTAGATAGCTTGTTAACATCAAGCTGACATACAAGTATATATAATTGAATATCATCAGATTGTAACATTGTTTGTCTATGGAGCAAAAGCCATCATCCTTACAGCATAGCCCGCACTAGAGGAACTACTTTGGGTTGCTTGCACCTTATAATATAGCGCGCACCAGAGGAATTACTTTGGGTCCTCACTGAGTGATCTCTGTTGGGTATTTTAAACACAAACAGAAAAATCCGCAAGCGCACGGATACCGATGTAGCCTTCCACAGGGAACGTGAGTGTACTAATTAAGATCCAAGATCGCCCAAGGATAACTATATAATTATTTTTGGTGGAAAGAGAGAAAGTTTTCTGAGAGTTCTCTAGTTGATCTAAGAATCAAGAATTACTTCAAGATTATCTATATCGGGACATCAGAGCACTAACCACAGAAAGAGATGAGAAGGGGGCTAGGAAGGTCTGACTACGGTCCTACAAACACCGATCCGAACATGGTGGAATACGTCGACCGTTAGGGCTGTCACTACCCTAGGGCTACCACAACAATCCGTAGGATTGGGTGCAATATCAGGTAATCGCAAGACTAAACACCACGTCTAATCTATTAATTACTACTCTAGCGTTATAAAGACTAGAGCACTTGATGCAAGCGGGAATCCAATAAATAACTTGAATGTAAATAAAAGTAATTAAAGAACTCAGAAATTATGAATTGAAGAACCTGGAGAACGATGAAGAACGAACCAGATGCTGCAAAAGTATAATGTTGAGGAAGATCCGACAGATCTGGCTCCTCCTCCGCTCTCCTCTTCTCTCTCCCTATTTTCTAGATTACAACTAGAACTAACTAGAACTAGAACTAGAAGAACTAGAACTAGAACTAGATGAACTAGAGGTAGATCTAGATGAACTAGAGGTAGAACTAGAAGAACTAGAGGGATCCTCTCTACTTGGATGAAGAATTGAAACCCTAGCTTTTATTCTGTAGAAGAGGTATGATCTCCAGGGGCCAGGGGGTCTGGTTTTATAGTCCGTTCAAGTGAATCTGGGCCGTCGGATCAAACCGACATTGATCGTGTGGTTTTCCTTGAAGTATTAGGTCGGTGGAGCATGATCCCCGAACTTCACCCTGATTGGTGGAAAGAGGTGGGCGGGCGCCCAGGCAAGGAGGGCGGGCGCCCTGTCCCTGTGTCCTCTCGGCCTCCGCTTCGGTCCCGTGGCTTCTGGAGTCTTCTAGATGATAGAAAATTGCGCGGCACGTTAATATCTCTATGTAAACCCGACGTGTGGGCCTTTCTTCCATAATTCCTGATAACCCCTTGCAGAAATAGACAAACACCAAAACTCGTGGAATTCTGTCAGATAAAACCCTAAGTCTAGGTGTTGGTTGCATTTGGATCCTTTTCTATGATTAATTGATAGTTAATTGTGAGCATTAAGGACCGTCAACAATCTCATAATGCAACTTGAAGCAGCTTCCTTGCAGATGTGAGGCCTCTTGCACTTAGCTAATGGATTTGATGCTTTTATCTCAAAGAGCTATAGGCAGTATTAAATTACCTATGTGTTTAATACAATAAAATTAATTTATATTGTCAAAATAATGAAATAAATCTAATACTAGTTTGAATTTTCTGAGATAGGAGAATTACTTTTAGAGACTGCTAGATAATTAATTTAAGAACTTGATCCTTGCTGGTTATATGTTGATTATATGATCCCTGCTTACAAGGGTTAGCTTGGAAGAACTTAAGCAATAAAATGGCAACAAAGTTTTAACAGCTAACTTGGGATGCTTCCAGTGAGTTCTATATAAGTTCAATAAAATTAATGATACAAGCAGGATATATTCTACTCCTATGCATTACTAAAATGACAAATAAGGTTAGTAAGACACAAGGTTCTGCATATGATTTTCATACCACTGTGGCCATTGTAGGTGCGGTGAGGTCAGCATTTTTGCCAGTCGCATCCTGCACACTACCAGCAAGCAAAAGGTCATCATTAGACTCCCTTTACAAAATCAGAGGCTATGGCATCTACTATTTTGAAAATTCACCATTTTAGTGTAAGTATTCCATGATGTCAATGTAATTGAAGGTACCCAGACATTATATCAATTAAATTTTGGCATAACTGCTTTGAATTATCTGATTCCTAGGATGGAGAAAATTATCTGATTCTTTTAAGGGTTAATTAAACTGATTCCTACCTATCTGCTTTGAATTCTAACAATGATAGCCAAGTTCCTTTTCCCCTCCTTTTCTGAAAGGAAAACATTGGATGGCAACACTCACAAATCACAGAAGACTCAGATCGTATGATAATTAAATATCTTTGTGCTCACCAAAATTTTAAGTTTCAATAAAGCAGTAATATGTGAAATAGAAACACAAATTTATCATAACAATGTCTAAAACTGCAAGAGCAAACAGAGCACTCTTACTGTGCTGCAGAACAAGCAACAGTTAGAAAAAATAGAGAGGCACACTCTTTGGTTTGAAACTTAACTAAGCCTACTTACATATGATGAATATTTCTG
Source organism: Sorghum bicolor (assembly GCF_000003195.3). Classification (NCBI taxonomy): domain Eukaryota; kingdom Viridiplantae; phylum Streptophyta; class Magnoliopsida; order Poales; family Poaceae; genus Sorghum; species Sorghum bicolor. The sequence continues at coordinate 30,422,044 of NC_012875.2, forward strand.
TCAACTCAGATAGAGATGTTAAGTAACTACAAAAGATTCCATGTAATGTACTGGTTAGCCTCTCCCAATCCCTATTCAGTAAGTACATGAACATGATCTTTGTCAATTTTCCATGTCATGTAATCTACTCATTTGCAGACTCAGTTATTTATAGGCTTCCATCCCCCGATTGTTGTTTTTGGCAACTTCTGTACAAGTAGCAAGCAGAATTGAAGAGATCTCTAAGGAGATCCCCCATAATACTTGGATATGTTACCGCAGTGAAACTATGGTTTAAATATGCTCACATCACTGAGAACTCCTGTGAAAAATACCTCATTATGTGCAGTGCTATTCCAGCTTTAAGTTTTCCCCTCTGAATTTCGGCCTCATTAAGTCTGCAGTATGCTGGATCTCTCTCAAACTCTGAAACTGCGTCACCCAACTTATTCAAAATTATATTCAAGTGAGTAATGGACAATGGCGGTATCACAAAATAAGTAGATGTAATTTTACGATAACCTTTCTAGTACTAAGCATAACAGCACTACATGAGCGACTGATAGTGATACTGCAGTAAAAAAGAAAACTTTAGTCATATGCAGCATAAATGAGTACGCAATGTATGAATTAGTGGTGTAACAGCCATTTATTCGAACATCTGCAAACAGTCAAGAAAACGGCTCCAGCCGCCAACTCTGCTCGATTTTTCACTGCTCCCTACCATGCCACCACAACTCACTAGACGCACAAACTGTGCAGAGTGGACAGATGAGCAACAAGGAAGAAGACCCTCACGGTTCTGATCAACGAAAGAAATGGACGGATGGAGCAACGAGGGCTAGAGGACAGGGCGGGCAGAAGGTGAGCAACTCACTGAGTCACGGATCTCATCCTTGACGATGTAGAAGGGGGGGCCATAGGGAGGCTCACAAGCCGCCGGCCCGGAGCAGGAGGTTCAGATCCGAGGACGGCCACTGCTCGGGAGGCTCGCAAGCCGTCGGCGGGAAGCGGGGCGGCCGCGCGCAGGCCGGCGGGGCTCCGGCGAGCCGTGGTCGTGGGCGAGGCGGCTGGGTTCCGGGGGCGTGAGCCGAGGTCGGGGCTAGGGCGGACAGGCTCCGGGGGTGCCAGCCGCGGTGCGGGCGGGGCTCCGGAGTAAACATGGCAATTTTTATCCCAAACCCGAAATCCGATGGGTAATTACCTCATTATGGTAAGGGTATGGCTATTTTTTTTTACCTATGGCTAAGATAATGGGAAAAAAAGCTTTACCCAGCGGGTAAGGGTATGAGACTGCATTGCCCATTCCCGTTAACCAATGGGTAAATTGAATCCGATAAATTATACTACAATCATAAAACTTGTGGATTTTATGACTTATTATCTAGTAATAATGGATTTATCCATTAGATCATTTAACTGTGTGTTCATGTAGTTTGTATATTTGAAGAGTTTATTAATGATTTATGATATTTTGGCTAAATTTGGGAGTCTGATATATTAAAACATGTATTTTTCTAGCAAATATTTTTAAAATAATGTGTAAAGATAACCCATGGGTTATCCGTTACCCGCATGGGTAAAGGTATGGGAAAAAAACTGTTACCCATACTCGGGTATGGGTAAATTAGCGGATAAAATATTTTCTCGTGGATAAAAGTAACACATACCCGACCGCTAGTAATTACCCATTGCCATCCATACTCCGGAGGGGTGCAAGCCGTAGTCGGGGGCTGGGTGGCCGGGGGCAGCGTCAGCGGCATCCAGTGGAGACGCTGGGGTCAGCGTCACTTTTGGATGGCGGATTGCAGGCAGTGCTTCTGTCACACCCTGGCTTTTAAAATAAGACCAGAGTCGTCATATGTGTGCCCAGGAAGTCCACACATACAACAAAGAATAAAAATATCAGAAAAAATGTTATATATAGCGGAAAACGTATTTATAACAACACTTACAAACATCAGAGTACGCGGAAACAGTAGCTAAAACTTCTTAGGCTCCATTCTTCTCAGGGACGGTTGACTGGGGCTCCGTACGCCAAGCACTTCTGATATACTTCTAGAATACTCCATAATATCTCTATCCTTCTTCTGAGCAGCACTTTACTACACACTGGGGGTGTGGGGGGAAATAGCAAGGGTGAGTTCATGTCGAACTCAACAAGTACAGGCGGAAAATATAATGACATGCATGGCTTAATCAAAGGAAAAGCTGACACTGTTTAACTGCAGGTGAGCTTTTAAGTTGGTATATTTTTATTACAATTCTTTTATTAAAACAATCTATTATTAAATATGAGTGAAGCATCCCAACCCTTAATTAGATGAAAGTATATTAACAATATTATTACTCATCATTATAATAATAATTATTATTAAGATTACCGAGGTAGCAACCTCAGATAGTAACTCAGGGTAGCAACCCCAATAAGGTCATGGAATAGCAATCCCAATTAAGAACACAGGATAGCAATCCTGCCAACACGGAATAGCCATTCCGCCAAAGCACGAGGTATCAACCTCAACCAAGTTTCGCCTCCAAGTTCCAGTGAATCCAATTTGCTCATCAAGTGAGGGTCTGGGCCGCTCGTGACCGTGAGCACGGCTGATATATCAGTTTTACACTCTGCAGAGGTGTGCACGTTCACTCCAAGTCGTGATTCCCATTTGCCCGGGGTCGCGACTCCCCAAAACACTTCCAAGGTGAGCAGGCAGGGTCTCACTACGAGACTTTTCACAGGGTCCAACTAATAGGATGCCACTCGCAAGTTTTCGCCGGGGCGCTCGACAGTCGATACCCATAGCCATGGCGTACCAAGCAGCCGCTAACTTAATATTCATTACCCAAGTTACTTCCTCACGCCTACCCGGAAAGTAACACCCTACTAGTGGAGGTCCTGCTAATTAGTCAAGCCAGAGCCCATATAGCTTGGAGCTGCACTGTAAGTCCCAGGGGGCCGCTCCCTGACTAAGTCCTTACGGAGAGCAGAGACGGGTACGCCCGGCAAACCGGACCACCAACAGTACCCGCTCCCCCTGTCCTCAACCAAACCACGATGCTCGCAAGCACCGCAACATCTCCATCACCGAAGTGACCATTGTTCATCATTTAATCATTTATCATCATTGAAGAATTTATTAAGCAAGATCATTATTTTTATTATTATATAGATTAGATGAGTAGAGCAACTAAGCATATCTACTGTTCACTATACTACCCATGTATAAACCCAGGTATACAAGGAATATAGTAGAAGACTAGTCATGTCCTTAGGGTTTGCAGTATTAAGACACATGCAATGGAAAGTAAATGTATTTAAAGTTCATAGGTACAATATGACCAAAGGGTGTCTGCACTTGCCTTAATTCCCAGTGTATATCTGCTCAGAATTCTTTAGCTTCTTTCCTTCTGCTTCGACTGTCGGGCCTCAGCTCCTGGTCTTCACTGTTGACGAACCACACTTCTTCTACGCGTAGCAACCAAGCAACACACATAGACAAACAAACAACAATCACGACTAAGAACAAGCATCAATCAAAAGTAAAGCTCTGAAAAGTAGAGCGCACTAAACGACAAGGCTTGAGGCTACGATCGTGACAACACAAGAACGATTGAGAACGGAGCTATCGTTAATCGAACACGACTTTTGAGGTTCGTAGTGTAACGGAGAAGACGACTATACGCTGGTCGTATTTTATTTAATAAATAACTATATAACACTGAAGCCAATAAAGCATTTATAGTTTTTGAAATATAGCATATATGAAAGCAACTAATCAAGTGATTATATATCATGTTTAAACTAATCAAGTTATAATTAATAAAGAAACATTAAGGTTGATATTAATAACGTGGGCATTTATTTATTTACAAAAAGATCAAAATTATAAACTTTATTTACTTTTAAATCAAAAAAACTCTAGATAAATATTACTAAATTATTTATTTGCTTCATGTTTAACTAACCAAATTATAATTAAGAAGTATTTGAGTTCACCTTTGATTATAAATACCAAAGTGTAAATCTAATGTGTTTTAAAATTAAGTAAATAGGAATGCATTCCAAACATTAATCGGATTAATTATACTCATGAACATGAGACAATAAATATAGCACCGCTAATATGTATACTACATCGACATAGTCACAATGCAACGAGGACCGAATTACAACCCTAGATTGTTCCTAATTTAAAAGCTATTTAATAAATATTAATCAAATTATATTTAAATCAATAAATTCAGAAATAAGTTACATGATAAATATTTATACTACTACGTAAAGCGCGGCGATATGAAACTAACGCGACAAGAACGGGCGCAAACGGAATTAAAACGCGGATTCTATGGCCAAAACTATGTCAGTGGCAAAACTGTGGATTATCATAACTATTTTTCGTAATTTAAATAATTAAAACAGAATTAAAAAGTGATTTGGATTAAATCTGCAAAAACCGACGGCTGCAGGGGCTATTCTGCAAAAACCAGGGGCATATTTCTATTTACTTTAAACTGAGCAGGACTGCGGGTTAATTTTAAATAAACCCGAGGGCTTATTTGCAAAAGGGTAAGGGGGCGCGCGGGGCCGTGGCCAGCCTGGCCACGTGGCAGCGGGCGGTTGGCGGGTCCACGGTGGACCGGGCCGAGCGGGGCGCGCACACGGGCAGCGGGGGCGGGCGGCCGGCCGCGGCGGTGCGCCAGGGCCGCGGCTCGGAGCTTCGCCGGGACGGCGAGCCGGGGCATGGGGAGGCAAGCCGAGGGCGGTGGCGGGTTGCGGGCGGTACGGCGGAGCCGATGCGCGCGCGGGCCGCACGGATAGAGGGCCGAAGCGCGCGGAGCTCGCGGTGGCGCGGCTCGCCGGCGACGCGGAACTCCGGCGAGCGCGGGCGCGGGGAAAGAGAGGGAGAAAGAGCGCGCCGAGGGTATCTCCATGCTCGTGGCGACCTAGCGAACTCGGGGAGGCACTCACCTTGGCGAAAGAACGACGGCATGGAGGTGTTTCGCGGCGGCCGAAGGGATCTCGGCGAGACCGAGCTCGAGCAGGGACTATGTGATGCGGTTTGAGGCGGCTAGGGTTCCTAGGGAGGCGTGCGGCGGCTGCAGGGCGCCCTTAAATAGGTGAAGGCGATCCTCGGTTTGCGCGCGCGCAGAAATCGTGGCGGCGGCGCCGTCCGCGTCCGAGTCGGGCGGGAGGTTAGGGGTGACCTCCCCCTGACAGGTGGGGCCCGGATGTCAGCGACTCGGAGCGAGCTGGCAGGCGGGGCCCACGTGGCAGTGGCACGGGCACTAGGCGAGCTGGCGCAGCTGCTGCTGGGCTGCTGCACGGCTGGGCCGAGGCCCAAGGGGCGCGTGCGCGTGGGCTCGAAGAGCAGCCAGGCCGGGGCTGGGCCACAAGCACAAGTAGGCCAAAAACGAGGAGGGAAAAATGAGGAAGAAAATAACTTCTCTTTTTGCCAAAATAGAAATTCTAAACTAATTTGCCAACCAATTTCCAAACTATTTTCAAACCATATTTCAAAATAAATTTGATTCAACATTTAGGGATTATTTTGGAATTTTTTTTAGACTATTTTGAAATCTAAATATATTTCAGTTTAAACACATTTCTAAATTGTTTTCCAACTCGAATTTGAATTAGTTTTCAAATAGGACTTTTGGAGTTTTATTTTTCCGAAAACCGAAAGGACCTAAACGTGGCTCGCTAGAAATTTTGAAAATTCATTTTTCTGAGACAAGCCAAACAAAACTAGGGCACAAAACACACATCAAATAAAACACCCTCCACTTAGTTTAATAAAAGTTTTAAAACTCCACATTTTTTCTCATTTTATAAAAACAATAATTAATAAATTCTTGGAATATTTTAGAAAAAATTTAAATCCTTATTTAATTTAGTATTTTCTAATAACAATCCAAAATTAAATTTTTTTTGGAGTGTTACAGATCTACCCCACTTAACAAAAATCTCGTCCCGAGATTTGAAGAAACTAGAGAGAAAGATAAAGTAGATCATCAAAGTTGCTTCGAGACTTTCAAGACGTGATCAAAGGATTAGAGATAGACTTAGGGTAAAAAGTATGATAAAAGATGACAAGGAAAGAAAAAAAAATAAACGTATGAGATAAGAATTGAAACGTATGAGATAAGAATTAATCTTTGGACCTTGTATTAGGATAAGGTTCAAGGGTGAGAAGCCAATATGAACAGGAGATGATACATAGGAGATAAAGATAGATATTATAGTACTCACAATTTCCTCGATTCCGGATATATATATGATAGTAGATGAAAGAATAAAGAATGATGAAAAGTTGACAAAGACTTAGAATTTTTTTTTGTCTTCACGCTTTATCATTTGTAGTCCTTTGAGACGTAAGATCCAAGATTTACACGTTGACAAAATTGATAAGGGCTCATCGCAAGAATGATAAAGATCAATATATAGTTCTCCATGTCTTTCTGATTAGAGATTTTCGAGAGTGATGATCGTACGAATGCTACCCCACTTAAACCAAGTGTTAGCTTATCTTTCAAAATCCTGTATAAGAACACTCATCTTGTCGGTAGATAATCTTCAAAGTTTTCCTTGGGAGGTTACTAGTTCGACAACACGCTGCATAGATGGAGATTCCGAGGAACAGGGAGAGAATCAACACAATGATTGGAAAGGATAGATTAAGATGTTCTTAATTTTCTTAGTGCTGGTGTGAGACATAAGTCAGAAGACAAGAAGTTTGTCCAGGTGAAAGTTCTTGAACACTTCCCAGCAAAACAAACCAAGGGGTCGGTGAAATTGACCATATATCGGTATGATTTTACATCTAACTTTCAGGTTCTGCATTTTGTCACGTGATAGTCCAGCATATATTCCACGGTGAAAAAGAAGTCTTATCTTAGGACCTCGGTTTCCTGTTGCCTTGCTTTGATAGGTCAACAGGCATGACATTTTCTAGGTCACTCAGTGCTTCTTTGTGGTCTCCATAGATGGATTCTAAGCAGACATGACCTACTACTTGTAGTGTCGGGAGAATGTTGCAAGAGAGAACTACACAAATGATGTCGACTCATTTTGTATGAAGAATTTAAGATCGCTTCACAGGTAAGCACTACAAGTTGATGTTGGGATAGCACGATGTGCTTCGTCCAAGGTTCCATCAGTTACCATAAATAGACTGAACATCTGGTCAAACAACTCATAACCCATATTGGAAGCTTAAGAATGATAAGGTCCAATGAACAAGACATCTCATTTTACAAAGAAGATTACAAGTGACTTGAATACCAAATCTTTATAAGCTAATAGACACAACTGACTTCAGATTTCATAGACCATCATTGACTAGCTCAAATCTATCTAGGTCCCTTAATATAACTTGCTTCACATCAGATGTTGAGAATATATCACCTCTGTATAAGGTCCACATCTCTTTCAAACTGCCTCGTTGTCGGTACAATCCTTCCATTAGTGCTTTAATCCTTCGGGTGAGGTTGAATACCTTCATACATAAACCTATCTCCTGATGGGGTGGTTAGAGATACTGAGTGTTGGGTACAGTCAATCTTTCCATGACAAGCGGTTAACCATCCTCTTCCAAGAACGACATCAATCTCCATTGATTCCAAAACTACAAGATTCACCTCAAAATTTACACCTTTTATACCGAGACTGACTTTTGGGCACATGTGTGTTGCTTTTATCTTCCCTCTTGGTGATTTGACTAGTACGGGTTTCTTCATTTCCAACAGAAGCATCTTATGATTAGCAACACGTTTATTTGAGATGAAAGAATGTGAAGAACTTGAGTCAAACAAAACAGTGGCAGGAGTTGAATTGACTAGAATTGATCCAAACACCACATTTTGTGCTTCACGAGCAGTACACAGATCCACATGGTTCAATCTACCATTAACATAGTCACGAACTGGGTACTTCTTTGGACAATGTTTCTTGTGATGTCCCTCTTCGTGACACTGGTAACAAGCATTGCTAACCATTTTACCATAGGTGTTATCCTGACATTGAGCTCCTTGAATTGATGTGCCAGGAGTAATTGAAGTGCTACTAACTTGTTGGTTCTGAGGGTTCACCTTCAATGGAGTCTCTTCACTATTTCGCTTCTTAGCTTGATTACTCTTTCGAGGCTGATATTCTGTATAGGTGATGGTCCATCCATCTAGGCATACCTCTGGCATAGCAAGTGTAGCTGAAGGGGCATCTAATTCTTCAAGGTATGAATGTGTCTGATGAGAGTTTGGAGCTAAATCTAACTGCAATGTAGAACTCAGATTTGGCTCAACACTTAACAGTGGCTCTAGGGAGATTGCCTTCCTTTTCTTGTTACCTTCAGTTTGTTGATCCTGGGGTACTTCAATCTTTCCTTCACTTGGCTTGTTCTGGAGACAAGGTAAACCATAGTATCTGCAGCAGTTACACGGCTCTTGAATCCCAAGTGCCTCATTAATACCATCTTTCTTGGCTTTCATGTTCTTCCAGGCATCTATGACTTGTCGCTTCATTGCTTCTTTCTGAGTTTCAGTCATGTTCTTTTCTAAATATAACTGAGAATCTTTTGGTGGTCCCACTCCACTTAGTACTTGATCCTGCATAGACAAGGGCTTCTCCTTGTTTACTAGGGACAAGGGTAGCATAGTTGGGTCTTCCTGACATTTGGTGTAAGCTTCTTCAATATCGCCTTGGAGAAGTAAAGATTGTAGTATCAAAAGCTTCTGGAGTCTAGCCATATGATCAGCTGCCATCTCTAGGATTTGGGATTGCCAAGCTATCATCTCTTCACTGCTCAATTGTGTTGCAGAAGTCATTGGTTGACTCGGATCACCAATATTCTTTTCCATTGATGTCACCACTTGGATCAATCATCTGACATTAGGCAATAGTAGAATGAGTTAGAGTAATATAGGCAAAGAGTATGACATAGGGTAGGAGAGAATAGCTGGACAGGATTAAGATTGACAAAAGATATGGATAGGATAAGAGAGATCACTACCCCACTTAACAGAGATCGAACTAATCCCCAAACGATTTCTTCCAGAACTCCTCAAAACACTAGAACAGAGACAACACACAAAACATCAAACCAAACAAAACAAGCACGCAACACATCAACGATACTACACGTGCTTCTTCAACAGTGGTGGTCATCCTAAAAAGGTAAGTTCGAGATGATGAAGGGCCATCGAATTTTGGAATAAAATAAGTTTTGAAAACTTAAGTAAAACAACTAAACAAAAGCCAAGGAGATTAATAGAAATAGCTCAAAGGAAGCTATTCAAGGAGGGGATACAACATGACAAGGATGAAGAAATAGTCAAAATCAAATAGTCAAGAGATGAGAAAATAGTTTTATATTAAAATAAGCTTTAGAAATCGACCAGTGCTATCTAGGCATACGTCCTACAGTCGACATTGCTCTGATACCATTCCTGTCACACCCTGGCTTTTAAAATAAGACCAGAGTCGTCATATATGTGCCCAGGAAGTCCACACATACAACAAAGAATAGAAATATCAGAAACAATGTTATATATAGTGGAAAACGTATTTATAACAACACTTACAAACATCAGAGTACGCGGAAACAGTAGCTAAAACTTCTTAGGCTCCATTCTTCTCAGGGACGGTTGACTGGGGGCTCCGTACGCCAAGCACTTCTGATATACTTCTAGAATACTCCATAATATCTCTATCCTTCTTCTGAGCAGCACTTTACTACACACTGGGGTGTGGGGGGAAATAGCAAGGGTGAGTTCATGTCGAACTCAACAAGTACAGGCGGAAAATATAATGACATGCATGGCTTAATCAAAGGAAAAGCTGACACTGTTTAACTGCAGGTGAGCTTTTAAGTTGGCATATTTTTATTACAATTCTTTTATTAAAACAACCTATTATTAAATATGAGTGAAGCATCCCAACCCTTAATTAGATGAAAGTATATTAACAATATTATTACTCATCATTATAATAATAATTATTATTAAGATTACCGAGGTAGCAACCTCAGATAGTAACTCAGGGTAGCAACCCCAATAAGCTCATGGAATAGCAATCCCAATTAAGAACACAGGATAGCAATCCTGCCAACACGGAATAGCCATTCTGCCAAAGCACGAGGTAGCAACCTCAACCAAGTTTCGCCTCCAAGTTCCAGTGAATCCAATTTGCTCATCAAGTGAGGGTCTGGGCCGCTCGTGACCGTGAGCACGGCTGATATATCAGTTTTACACTCTGCAGAGGTGTGCACGTTCACTCCAAGTCGTGATTCCCATTTGCCCGGGGTCGCGACTCCCCAAAACACTTCCAAGGTGAGCAGGCAGGGTCTCACTACGAGACTTTTCACAGGGTCCAACTAATAGGATGCCACTCGCAAGTTTTCGCCGGGGCGCTCGACAGTCGATACCCATAGCCATGGCGTACCGAGCAGCCGCTAACTTAATATTCATTACCCAAGTTACTTCCTCACGCCTACCCGGAAAGTAACACCCTACTAGTGGAGGTCCTGCTAATTAGTCAAGCCAGAGCCCATATAGCTTGGAGCTGCACTGTAAGTCCCAGGGGGCCGCTCCCTGACTAAGTCCTTACGGAGAGCAGAGACGGGTACGCCCGGCAAACCGGACCACCAACAGTACCCGCTCCCTCTGTCCTCAACCAAACCACGATGCTCGCAAGCACCGCAACATCTCCATCACCGAAGTGACCATTGTTCATCATTTAATCATTTATCATCATTGAAGAATTTATTAAGCAAGATCATTATTTTTATTATTATATAGATTAGATGAGTAGAGCAACTAAGCATATCTACTGTTCACTATACTACCCATGTATAAACCCAGGTATACAAGGAATATAGTAGAAGACTAGTCATGTCCTTAGGGTTTGCAGTATTAAGACACATGCAATGGAAAGTAAATGTATTTCAAGTTCATAGGTACAATATGATCAAAGGGTGTCTGCACTTGCCTTAATTCCCAGTGTATATCTGCTCGGAATTCTTTAGCTTCTTTCCTTCTGCTTCGACTGTCGGGCCTCAGCTCCTGGTCTTCACCGTTGACGAACCACACTTCTTCTACGCGTAGCAACCAAGCAACACACATAGACAAACAAACAACAATCACGACTAAGAACAAGCATCAATCAAAAGTAAAGCTCTGAAAAGTAGAGCGCACTAAACGACAAGGCTTGAGGCTACGATCGTGACAACACAAGAACGATTGAGAACGGAGCTATCGTTAATCGAACACGACTTTTGAGGTTCGTAGTGTAACGGAGAAGGCGACTATACGCTGGTCGTATTTTATTTAATAAATAACTATATAACACTGAAGCCAATAAAGCATTTATAGTTTTTGAAATATAGCATATATGAAAGCAACTAATCAAGTGATTATATATCATGTTTAAACTAATCAAGTTATAATTAATAAAGAAACATTAAGGTTGATATTAATAACGTGGGCATTTATTTATTTACAAAAAGATCAAAATTATAAACTTTATTTACTTTTAAATCAAAAAAACTCTAGATAAATATTACTAAATTATTTATTTGCTTCATGTTTAACTAACCAAATTATAATTAAGAAGTATTTGAGTTCACATTTGATTATAAATACCAAAGTGTAAATCTAATGTGTTTTAAAATTAAGTAAATAGGAATGCATTCCAAACATTAATCGGATTAATTATACTCATGAACATGAGACAATAAATATAGCACCGCTAATATGTATACTACATCGACATAGTCACAATGCAACGAGGACCGAATTACAACCCTAGATTGTTCCTAATTTAAAAGCTATTTAATAAATATTAATCAAATTATATTTAAATCAATAAATTCAGAAATAAGTTACATGATAAATATTTATACTACTACGTAAAGCGCGGCGATATGAAACTAACGCGACAAGAACGGGCGCAAACGGAATTAAAACGCGGATTCTATGGCCAAAACTATGTCAGTGGCAAAACTGTGGATTATCATAACTATTTTTCGTAATTTAAATAATTAAAACAAAATTAAAAAGTGATTTGGATTAAATCTGCAAAAACCGACGGCTGCAGGGGCTACTCTGCAAAAACCAGGGGCATATTTCTATTTACTTTAAACTGAGCAGGACTGCGGGTTAATTTTAAATAAACCCGAGGGCTTATTTGCAAAAGGGTAAGGGGGCGCGCGGGGCCGTGGCCAGCCTGGCCACGTGGCAGCGGGCGGTTGGCGGGTCCACGGTGGACCGGGTGCGGCGCGGGGTGCACCGGTCCACGGTGGACCGGGCCGAGCGGGGCGCGCACACGGGCAGCGGGGGCGGGCGGCCGGCCGCGGTGGTGCGCCATGGCCGCGGCTCGGAGCTTCGCCGGGACGGCGAGCCGGGGCATGGGGAGGCAAGCCGAGGGCGGTGGCGGGTTGCGGGCGGTACGGCGGAGCCGATGGGCGCGCGGGCCGCACGGATAGAGGGCCGAAGCGCGCGGAGCTCGCGGTGGCGCGGCTCGCCGGCGACGCGGAACTCCGGCGAGCGCGGGCGCGGGGAAAGAGAGGGAGAAAGAGCGCGCCGAGGGTATCTCCATGCTCGTGGCGACCTAGCGAACTCGGGGAGGCACTCACCTTGGCGAAAGAACGACGGCACGGAGGTGTTTCGCGGCGGCCGAAGGGATCTCGGCGAGACCGAGCTCGAGCAGGGACTATGTGATGCGGTTTGAGGCGGCTAGGGTTCCTAGGGAGGCGTGCGGCGGCTGCAGGGCGCCCTTAAATAGGTGAAGGCGATCCTCGGTTTGCGCGCGCGCAGAAATCGTGGCGGCGGCGTCGTCCGCGTCCGAGTCGGGCGGGAGGTTAGGGGTGACCTTCCCCTGACAGGTGGGGCCCGGATGTCAGCGACTCGGAGCGGGCTGGCAGGCGGGGCCCACGTGGCAGTGGCACGGGCGCTAGGCGAGCTGGCGCAGCTGCTGCTGGGCTGCTGCACGGCTGGGCCGAGGCCCAAGGGGGCGCGTGCGCGTGGGCTCGAAGAGCAGCCAGGCCGGGGCTGGGCCACAAGCACAAGTAGGCCAAAAACGAGGAGGGAAAAATGAGGAAGAAAATAACTTCTCTTTTTGCCAAAATAGAAATTCTAAACTAATTTGCCAACCAATTTTCAAACTATTTTCAAACCATATTTCAAAATAAATTTGATTCAATATTTAGGGATTATTTTGGAATTTTTTTAGACTATTTTGAAATCTAAATATATTTCAGTTTAAACACATTTCTAAATTGTTTTCCAACTCGAATTTGAATTAGTTTTCAAATAGGACTTTTGGAGTGTTATTTTTCCGAAAACCGAAAGGACCTAAACGTGGCTCGCTAGAAATTTTGAAAATTTATTTTTCTGAGACAAGCCAAACAAAACTAGGGCACAAAACACACATCAAATAAAACACCCTCCACTTAATTTAATAAAAGTTTTAAAACTCCACATTTTTTCTCATTTTATAAAAACAATAATTAATAAATTCTTGGAATATTTTAGAAAAAATTTAAATCCTTATTTAATTTAGTATTTTCTAATAACAATCCAAAATTAAAATTTTTTTGGAGTGTTATAGCTTCCCATATACACAAAGCGTTTTCTTTTTTCTCATTTGTTTATTTGTTTTGAAAACTATGTTATCAAATTTGTTCTAATTAATTATCTTTTAAAATAATATATTAAATGGACTCTATAATTTATATTCAAAACTTTTATAAATATTTGGCCATTATTTTATATAGTTTTAATTCTATTTATCAGAATTATAAAGTTCTATAATTGTGGTTAAGAATCTGATATTAGAAAACGACTTAGAAAAATTATCAAAAATTCACAAGAAATAATCTCTGTTGTCTATTCACTATACAAAAAGTTTTAAGTAAAACTCCAACTCGACACTCAATTTGACATCGGATCTTAATGGATCCTAGCTACTCAACTATTTGAAACTTCTTCAGAGATGTTCAGATTTGTAAGCATTGTATGTGACAACTTTCGTGAATTCTTCTCAAATTTTTATCATAGCCTCTACATATGACGTCATGACATTTTGAGAAATCTCATGTTTTTCAGAGTTCGTTTGGTTTTTATAGAATTTAAAAATGACTAGGCCACAACATCTTGCTCATGCTTCATGAGCAAGATGTTTGAATTTTGATATAACTTACTGCATTTGAACTTTATTCGATTTAAAAAACATGAATATTATTTTTCCATTCTTTTTTTTTAAATTATTCGAACCACCTACTGTTCAAATTTGAGTTATCTCTGAAAATTCAATTAAATGAGGTAAATTAACTAAATATAGAAGAAAGATTGAGAATGGTATAAAACTTTCACATGGAGTTATGGTTACGTAATGATGTTAGCAGAAAAAGTTTAGAGGCTAGAAGTAAAAAAACAAAAAACATTTGTTGAGTGTCCAAGCAAAACACTACAAAATGGTAACTTTGCCTAGTGCCAGTATAAAACGCTAGGCAAACTATTAACTTTGCCTAGTGTACTTTGCCGAGTGTCTAACTTTGCCTAGTGTTGGACACTAGGCAAACTGTTGGTTTGCTGAGTGTTTGGTGCCTAGCACTAGGCAAACCACTGATTTGCCGAGTGTCATGGTTTGCCTAGTGTCCGGCACTAGGGAAACCACCAATTTGTCATGTGCTATCCTCTGCTGAGGGCTACACTCGGCAAATCACTTTTTTACCGAGTGCCTAATAAATAACACTAGGCCAAGCGTGCGACACTCGACAAAGAACGTATCCGGTAGTGCAATGATGTCATTCCCATTGCTGTCAGTCTAATGAATATAAATTAGATATCATCGCTGATCTACCATGATCCAGTGGCAATTAATTACACATCACACATCACTGTCAGTCTGGCATATGATCTGGCGGTGATGAAGTAGCAGTGCCGGCCCTAGGGGTAGGCTATCAGATGCGACGCTCGAGGGCTTAGACAGGAGAGGGGCCCAACCCCAAGTATACAAAACCCAGGTCTATAGTCCATTAAGCATTAGCAAACTAATGAGAAGAGAGAGAACTGATCAACCAGCTCAAGAAGACAACATCGGTCTTTCTTTCCTAGTTTTCTTTTTCTCCCGATCTTCAGTATAGAAGGAGACGACAGGCGAGGAGCCACGCCGCACTCTAACTGTGACTAGCGAGTTTGTGACGTGCCGACGCACACACGCGCGACCGAGCCATGCTGCCACAGAGAGTTGGACACCAAGGAACAGTGCACGACAGCGGTGGCCATGGAGGGAATATATTTATTCATATGTTTTTAAATTTTAAAACTCAACAACTTAAGACTTATTATTATTTATTTTGCTAATGTTGATATATAGGTATAGAAGGATTATATTATTGTATTCGCTTATATATTATAAGATTTTATATTTGTATGGTCTAGAAAGTTCATCATGACAAGTTCGCTGAAGGGTCCTTTGAATCGTAGGACCGCACTGTGAAGTAGTCATCATTGTCGGTCAGATGTTTGACTCGGCAGTGATAGCTCATCACCAATGGTGCATCTGACAGCGATATGAGCTCATCACTGCCAGTGCGGCGAACAATCCTAGGGTGACGAAGAGCTCATCACTGTTGGTGTGTCGCTTGATGCAACAGTGATGAAAATCTCACTACTGTTCGTTGTACCATGTCACCATGGTTTGTATAGGACAATAGTGAATATATATTTTGAATACTAACTAGCTAGCTAGGTCGTCATTCGCCAATACACTCCAACATAAGAAAAATGTGAAACACACTAAGACATGTATTGCAATGCACTCAAATTAGCTAGCTAGGTCGTCAATTAATTGACAAATTTTAAGAACATATGTGCTGGAGTAGCTGTCTCAGATGAGGGTGCACATATAATCCATGACATAAAACCCACATTGATCATTTCCAAAAGGCTATGTTGTGAATGAATTGGTCTTATGGTGAACCTAAAATTCCAAAATGGTCGATTTTCTTGTTCTTTTGTGGTACTTCTGCCCTGTATGGGAATGAAACTAGATCGAAGCTAATAAAAGTCCAATATTTGCCGAAATGGAATGATTAGTGTGTCTTACTTATTAAGTGTTTCTATCAAGGGATGGATATACTTTCATTCTCTCATTCTCAAGTCGAAAATGGTGAGAATGCATTTCTCAAGGTTGATGTCAAGGACAAAATGGCTATTGCATTTACAACGCCCGAGACAAATCAGGCTCAATCTTGGCATACTCCCTCTGTCCCTTTTTAATTGTCGCCGTTGGTGTGTGTGCCACAAGTTTGACTCGATTTATAGAAAACTAAAACATTAGGCGCCCTTCGGGCGCCCTATCTTGACCATCTGGCTAAATTTTTTAAGTACTAAAGTATTTAGCCAAAATTCTAACAATAGTTTTCATATTTCATAAAGGACAACACTAAAAAATATATATATACATATAAACACATATTATTGCACAATAAAAAATAAATTAAAGCTCGAATGTCATTTCAGACATCTTTGAAGACCTTTGCATCAGGCTACACTTTAAAGGGCTAATGAACAGTCTCAGAGATCAATTTAAGGGGTGAGATTTGAAGGGAAAAAACACATATCTAAGTAGGAAGTGTACAGGCAACTACAGTAAACTTCAGAGTCAGTCCCAAATTTGGTAAAGAATAGAAAGAATCTCTGGTTGAGGCATCCTTAACACCAATTTGTACTAAACTCCTCGACACCAGCTGGGCAAGGAAGTCATTGACGGCGATAACATCGGCACTGATGAAGTAGGGATCCACATTTCCCATGAACATCATCTTTGTATACCTGCTGAGAGAGTCGCACCAAATCAGTAGCAGTCTTCATCTACTATGGAGGAAAGCAGCTGCAACAATTGCACCAACTTGGATAGGGCAAAAAATTCATGACTTAAGATCAAAATCGGTAAAGAAAAAATAATCTCTATAGCCAACCTTAAAAAAACATCTTACAAGCTGTCTAGCAAGTTAGCTTTCCTGCAAGCTAGTCCAAAATTAGAGGTAAGGTCACTATAATGTTATATGGAGTTACAGACTGAGTAGCTAAATTTACATTCCGAAGAAGACAGAGGAATGGACCATACTGTTACACATCTTCCTGAGCTTTTTGTTGGTTTGCTTAATTTAAAGGAATATATCAAATGTCAATCAATTGAGGATACAGGCAATGTAGCAACAAAAATAATGTGCTGATTACAAAATACTAAAGAATGCCTAGCAGATGGTTTATTAAACAAATAGCACGAGCAACAAATGGTTGCTGCTTCCTTACTGCATGATGTTTACTCTCCACTATATACTGACAATACACTGATTTCAGTGTAATGCATATGCATAGAAAATGGCTTGTTATTAGTAAAACTTGGAAGCATGAGGAGCAGCAACTAATACATCAATTTTTTTTTCTACAGATGACCTTTTGGTTGAAACTTAAATATAGTACATCATTGAGGAGCAGCAAAATTGATCCAATATTGTTTGCCCCATGCTCTTGTTACTTGTTAGACGTAATATGCAAGTTAAGCCATTGAGTAGTTTAAGTTCCAACAGTGGTCAAATCAAAACGGTCGACCATGAATGCTATATAGATTATATATCTATTTTGGCCAGCAATTGGCATATATTTTGGACAACTAAAGCCTGAAGGAGCTAATTCATGCTATGACTGAGAGTGAAATGCTAGCAACTGCAAGCAAAGTATTTTGGAAGTCACTTGCTTTCGTGAAAGGCTAATCATGCCTCTGCAACTTATCCTAAAGTAGGATGCACAACACACATGAGTAGCAATAGCCATAGTGAATAGTAAAAATGATGCTAACATACTTAAATGCACAGGACACTCCTTGAAATCTTGAACATGGAATTCTAGTTCACCTGAACCTAGGCCGAAACGTTATCATAGCAATCTCATTAACTGGATATGCAAAATAATAGTTATGCAGATCGATCATCAGAGGTTGAAAATATTCTGACTCGCATGATCTAAAAAATGGGAAACAATATTAACCTTAAAGTAACATGTCCTTGCTAAGACAAGATAGCTTCAACCACAGGACCTTAAGCAGCAGCAGCAGAAGCTATACGCCCGGAGGCACTGGAAGGTGCAGATGACACTCAACCGCTGCAATTATGGAAGAGACCATGGCGGCAACCAGCTTAGAGGAGCATCTATGGGAGAAGAATAAAGCTGATGCCCACCTCGGGAAAGCACATCACCAATGCACAGATCTAGAGTTGGGAACCACATCATGGTGCGATCGATGACTGATCTTTGAGGAGCCAAGGAGTCAAGGGGATGAAAGCGTACAGATGGCAGGAGAGGGAAAGAGACCAGATCTTACCACCGCCATGTCGTACTTCCAAGGTCTGGTGGGATCCTCATGTGCTGCCAGGATCTGGGCGAGTTCCTTATCCATTGCCACAGGGAAGAAGGCCTAGGAGAAAGGCTCACGGAGAGGGAGGAATGAAGCTGCCTTTCATGTGTGTCTAGGGACCACAGTCGTGGAGGAGCGACGACGGCGATCCGAGAGGTGCGTGCAAATGCAAGGGGCATCGGCGGCCTGGAAAGAGAGAATGGAGAGGGGAATGAGGAGGGAAAGAGCTCGGCACTCTGCTAGGTGGAAGGGGCTCCCTGCAAAATATCAAGGGGATTCTGCAAAAGATGAGCAAGTCACGAATTTCTTCTTCTCCATGTGCGAATAAAATTTATTTCAGGTTATGGACTATGCAGTGGAGCGCGGGTTAGTTTTTGAAGAAATGGAGTGCATCTCTGTAAAATCGTCAAAGGCATACCTGTCGCCACGGTAGAAAGCCACGGAGGCCAGAATTCTCTGGAGGCAGCGAAGTCGAGTGACTTTTAATCAACCCCGATACGTGCAACATTTATATCTCCAAATAAATTTGTTAAAAAACTAGATTCAAAGATCTTTCTAATGATACTAATTATGTATTATAAATATTAATATTTTTTAATATATAATTGCCGGCAGTTGTTTTTGGGAAGCGCAAACGACAATTAAAAAGAGACGGAGGGAGTATGTATTGAAAATAGGGATACAATAAGGACAATCGTACGTACATATGGAAGGTTAGAAGTGTGAATTATTTGATTTGCTGGGCAAGCAAGCCCTTTGTCTATTCATCGATGACGCTATTTATCGTGTATTGTCTTCTCATTGTACATAACTGAAGGACCGAAAATGGTAACCAGGAGAAGGTGACTGAAAGCCTCAAATTTCTTTTGAAATATTTGGCCACTGTCCTAAAATCACTTCCAAGTACAAATGAGTTTCAGGATTAAGATATCCAGGCCAACTAGTGTCGAGAGTATCTAGATTGATTGCTCGTAGCGGGAAAAAATTAACGCAATAAACGGAACACGATTCGGAGATCAAGCGATTAAACTATACACGAAATAGAAAATCAAGATAGAGTAAAAGAGACTGAAAAATGCAAAGAAAAATCAAGCTTGATGAACACAGAGAAAACTGCGCAGGTATTGACACGCACACTGCAATCAACTTCTGAGCTAAACAAAACTAGGGATCACAGGCAAACAGCTGCTGCTTCAGTGCTGAAATACTCTGCCACACAGCAAGAACAGGCGAGGGTGCCTGAACCCAAAAGATAGCTCCTGCATGGTGCCTAGGAGCACGAGCACGGCTCCTGCCTCGGCCTCCACGACGAACGAGCAGCCGACCTCCCACGATGAACAGCACGGCTGTTAGATAAGCCTAGCATCTATATTTAGCACTTGCATGTTTTTCTTTGAGTTGAGCACATGCACAAGCACCAACTTATGGTCGCCGTGCGTATAGGAAGAGATGGCCGAGGATAGCTCGCCACGAACTCTGGCATGCAACCACGGGCGATATTCGCGAGCGTGGGGATGGACGCGCAATTCTACGTTGTGTGTATTGTGGACGCTATGCGCTGCATCATTGTATTTTTTCAATAAATAGAACAATAACACCCAGAAAAGCTGTGCTTTTGCAAGCAGCACCAAATTCACTTGCGCACAGTTCGCGTTCCAGTTCGTTCGCCTCGTCTCCATCGGCGTACATAGCTGTCCGGTGACTAACAACGGCAACAGGTCAGGGCCAAAACAATCGGCACAGCCTGTACGACTCAGCTGCAGGGGAAACGGCAACAGACGCAAAACTGATTGACGCCGAGCCTGACCGCACCGGTGGCCAGCTGTCCCCCTCACCAGTATGCTCAACTGGAGCTCAGGCCTTGTTTAGTTCACCCAAAAATTTAAAATTTTTCAAAATTTTCTATCACATCAAATTTTATAGCACATACATGAAGTATTAAATATAGAAAAAAATAAAAACTAATTGCACAATTTACCTGTAAATCGCAAAATGAATCTTTTGAGCTAAGTTAGTCTATGATTGAACAATAATTATCAAATAAAAACGAAAATACTACGGTATGCAAAACCAAAAAAATTCAAAACTAAACAAGGCTGCACGTGATGAACAGAGGAAGCCGACGGAAGAAAACCAAATAAAAATCAACATCAAGATGATTCGCTCCTAAACTAAGCACAGGTGATCTCAATAAAGTTGATGACCATACTTTATGAGATCATCGCTCAAAATCAACTCATAACTTGGGAAAGTCAGATCACGTGGAAGAACTAAAAAAACCCCAAAACCAAAAATTGCTTGGATCTTGATGCACGAGTAGAATTGATTCAAATCACTTGGTGAGCATGTACATCACTTGATGGAGCATCATCAGAGCCAAACCAATTCCACAGAAAACTCAATACGAGCACGGATCAAGAAAGGGAGAAAACTGATGAACAGTAACTCAGAAAAATAAAAAATAGGAACACAAACAACATTGCTCAGATCTTCATGTCCAGAGGACAGGGGGAGGTTAGGGCCTGCATTCCCAAATCCAAAAGTCTCAGAAATCACCACGAATCTTTGTTCAAGTGACCTCTCCCATGAACTAAGCAGAAGGGGAAAAAACTAACCCTAGGTGGGAATGAGAGAAATGATAGGATGGGAGAGTGGTGAGGGAGATGGGGGACTCCCCCTCCTTAATTATCGGGCATATTACACATTCCCTATTTGTCCCTATATATTTTTGAGTGAACTAGCTAGCCTCAGAGGTATTCTAGTCCAACTCGACATAACCTAAATTCGACGGCCACCATATGTCCTTCATGAGGTAACTTAGCCTTGACGCCAACTCCTCGATGCCGCCACGTGCCGTCCGTTCCTCGGAACATCCGCCCTGGTTTTGATGCCCAAACCCGCGAAACCCGCCGCCAGTAGCGTACTCCATACGCTTCCCCTGCCACTCGACATGTGTCACCTCCGTCTTTGACCGGCCAGCCCGCCAAGTCCTCCTGAGCCTCGCTCGACTCTCACGTCCACCGTCTTGACTTGGTCGATACGGTCACTCTCATGTACACTTGCATTTATCGATGTCCTAGATGTCAGCCACTACGACTGGTCACCCGGCCTCCTGGTCCGTGAGTCCAAGCCTCACATCAAACCTTCACCGCTCTAGGTCCATTGGCACGATACGTCTCTACTTGACCTTCTCCTCGCCGTCGATCACCGCTTCCGAGCTCCACACCTGCATACCACAAGCCAAGAGACATGTCACATGACACAACTCACGCCAATGGTTAGTCACCAACTCAATCTAGATCATGGATCACGTTGATAATCACTCATCACAAATCGAAGCACAAGGGCACATTTCAACCTTATTATGTTCGCAATAACTGTTTTTAAGAATCCTATGTTAATCCCTCTCAACCTACATATGTGTAGCCATCCTACAAAACTCAGCCTATATCAATCCTGCCTTCTTTTGGATCTGGAAATCAAAATGCATCCTAAGAATTAAGGGCTAGTTTGGTTACTGCCATGAGAAAATTGTCTGGTGCAGGGAGCTTTCCTAGGTGGCTGATTTTAGACGCCTGGGGTGGAGACCGATACCTGGGGCAGTCATCAAACCAAACAGGCCCGAATGCTTGGCTGGTCATGGTGGACAAGCTAAACACCAAAACTACGCTGTGGCGCCAAAGCATTAATATGCAAGGAGATGTTTACCACGTGACGTGCAACAACATAATGGGGGTATTGGTCAAATCACATTCTTGATTTTTCTAATTACCGATGTTGATCGGACGTTTGTTGCATAGTCTATTTCATTTATAATGATGATATTCGAGTTAAAACCTTGGAGTAAAATTAAAGGGGCTCTATTTCCATGTTTCCAGATGTTTGATTCTCAAAGTAAATTATGTTCAGAGAAAATGATGACAACAAAGAAGATCAAGTAAAGTCCAATTCTTGGTTAATATTACCTGAAAAATGTCAATGAGCTCGTTGTTGGCAAAAGCTGATTGTCGTGTGACACAGTCAAGCAGGAATACGCCACCTATATGACTACAAGTAAAAGAAAATTAAATGCAAACGATAAGTCATCCGTGATCTCCATCCTGAAACATCTCTTGCGCAGCTTTACTTGATCAGAGCATGTTAATATCAATTCAATGGCATGACATCACGGACGCAGAAGTCTTTACAGTTACAGTATATGGATGCCGAAGGATGTGAAACAACAGAGAAGAAACGTTGGCGTCAAAAGGATGGGAGAAGAAATATCATATACTTTTATAAAGCAAAATCATACTACCTATTTCTCTCAACGTCTATTTCTCTCAACGTCTAATCTATCCATCTAGGCAATTCACTATCATACACAATTAAAATTCACTACCTCATGCAATTGTAATGTCTACGTCAGCATGTCACCTATTTCTATGAGCATGCAAGCTGTCCAACTAAGTAATACACGCTCTAACTTATTGATATTCTTTCTTCATACCCAAAACAACGCGTGAAGAATCCTTCTAATTTCTATAATGTTGCAAAGTCGTGCTAGCTTCTAGATCGCAGCAAAAAAATCTGAAACACCAAAATTCCACCATGTAGTGCGCAACGACGATAAACACCATGGTAGCCACAGGTACCTCGCTATCTATGATAATATTTTCTACCAGTTGAATACTGCTCATTAGTCCTGGTAAAAAAAAATACGAGCAACCATGCAGAGTTGATAGTGAGTGGATTCGACCACATCCATCGAAATCTCCATGCTCAATTCGCGTAAATATAAAAGGACATAGTTCTTATTTTTTGAGGAGTTAAACGATTTAAAATTTGAACAAAGCTATATAAAAATTCTAACCTTTATGATGCAAAATAAGTACCATGAAGTTAATTATGAAATGTATTTTTTTAGTAAATCTAGTTGGAGATATAAACTTGGTCACAGTTAAGGTTATCTGACTTGCGTAAATTCCATAGTTGCATTTTTGTGGACTGAAAAAGTATTATACTAAGTGGCTAGGATTCACAACTAACAATTGATGGACGCTAGCTTATCATCTTGATCGATCTAATCATCAGTCGCCTCTTCTACGTCTCTTTCCCCGCGGGCAAATTTTGTGGTCCGCCCCATGAAAGCGTTCATAACCACCCATATTTCTTTCCCAGAAAAGATTTCTTTAGCTGCTCACCTATGAAATGCATCATGCATGACATGGTGGAAAGGTATTGGTCAAATAAAATTCTTGATATTTAATTACCGATGTTGATCGGAGGTTTCCACAATCATTTGCCTGTAGTATATTTCATTTATAATAGTAAGAGATGTAATAAAGAAAGATATGTCTAGGGTTGAAATATATATGGAGGTATATGACGACATACACCTTTTTTAGTAACGCCAAACAGGCAAAGACGCTACATGTAAACATATCGATGATATTTGAGTTCAAATCGTGGAGTAAAAGGGTCTCTGCTTCCTTGTTTCTAAATTTTTAATTTTCAAAGTAAATATTCCTTCAAAGAGAGTGATGGCTAGATCTAGTGTATTAGAGTCGAACTCTTGGTAAATATTACCTGCAATGTCAATGATCACATTGTTAGGAAGAGTTGATTATCGTGTGACACAATCAAGCAGAAATACGCCACCAATAGGACTACAATAAAAACAAAATTAGGCCTTGTTTAGTTGGTGAATTTTTTTGCTTTTCGCTACTATAGCACTTTCGTTTGTATTTGGTAATTATTGTATAAGGACTATTTATGGCTCGAAAGATTTGTCTCATAAATTTTAGACAAACTATATAATTAATTATTTTTTATTTTTATTGCTTGATGCATATGCCGTAAGATTCGATGTGACGGTGAATCTTGAGAAATTTGGGAACTAAATAAGCCCTAATATGGAAGCGATCAGTCGGTCCGTGCACCTTCATCTCCTCCTGGGCCGAGTTTAGTTGCCGAAGAATTTTGCAAAATGGTCAAGATTTCCCGTTGTATCGAATCTCGCGGCACATGCATAAAGCATTAAATTTGGATAAAAAATAACTAAATGCATAGTTTGCCTATAATTTAGGAGACAGATCTTTTGAGTCTAGTTAGTGTTGGAAATAAAAGCAATTTAGCGATGCATAGATTAATTCCGACAACAAGAAAAAGACTAACAACATGTATCACAGATACATGAATCAAAACTAGCACTACGATTTGAGACAAATTCACGAGATCTAGTGCTAGCAATAGAAATGATATGAGAGCGAACAACAGCGAGAAGGTAGACATCCTTACAGGGGGTTGTTGGCGCGAAGGAAGAAGAAGAAAAGGACCATCGACGGAGATCGGCAAACACTGGACGTAGAGGGAAGAAGATGTCCAGCGAGCAGTCGCGACGACGCTTTCCAAAAACCTGATATGCCCCCTACCTCGAGCAGGGGTGCAAGAGGCGTAGGCTTCAGAGCCTACTCTCCTAACACCGATGGCACGTCGGCGACGGGATGGAAAAGACAGCGGCAGCGTAGTAATGTGGTGAGGAAGAGATGAATCTCTCGGTACTGAGGAGGACATCTCGCTCCATATTTATACACACGTCGCACGCAACTAAGGAAAGCAATTAGCCGCTCAATCATTCATAGTATTATGGAAATTATCTGCCGTTTACTGATGAATTATGAGGATGCTACGATAGCTAGGAAACAAAAAATTTCGACCTCATAAAGCAAGATCAACTACAAGTTATAAATCACGGGATTACCACTAGACGCGCAGGTGCAGCGGAAGCGACTTGGTGTAGTCGTGCGCATAGTAGCAGTGTCGTGCAATTGCGTGGTCGTCCACCACGCCAATCCCTCTCCTGCGGTTCGTCCTTGTGCTCTAGATGCAGCACCTCCGAGGTATCCCACACGTGTGGGGAAGAAGCATTACGCGTCCGGACTACTAGGTCCGCGAGGAGCAATAGGCACGAGCGTGGGTGAGCGTCGGCGGCTGCCTAATGGCATTAGATTTTTTCCTAGCCACACCCTCTCCCTCTCTTATATAGGCGTCCTCCAATCAGCCATGAGTCGGAGGCCCAATTAGAAACCCTAAGCCTTGTCTAATTCGAGACCAACCCGAATTAGGTTTCCAGCCCCTTAAGCGTGCGACCCTATGGGTTGACTTATATATAGACATGGGTCGAGTACTCCTACTCCCCAATAGTTGACAGCGGCCTCTAGCAAGGCGTGACAACTCCTATACGTATGCAAAGATCATATCAGACGATCCACTACATACATATACATGTTATTCCCTTGCCACACGATATTTGGTCCAACTCATGGGTTAACACTTAACCCAATCACGGCCATGCATTTGTTGATCCAATCACTTGAGTGATCCAGTGATATCTCTCTCACATAGAGAGGGGCAAGTTCCATCTTGATCATCTATGTCTCACATCATGTTTCCCGACAAACCCGAAGACCACCTTTATAACTACCCTCTAATGGAGTAGCGTTTAATAGTCACTAAGTAGGTCATTTCACATCTTGAGAACATACGACAATCTCAGGTCTAAGGACATAATGTACATGATGTATAAAGAGATAATAAGAACATCTCATGTTGGACCAGTCCAGCCCCATGTCATACATGTGCCCACATTATTAGTTTGACATCTCTATGTCTATGACTTGTGAAACAAAGTCATCAACTAATACATGTGCTAATCTAATATTCATGTGTATCCTCACACAAACTGTGATCAGGGACAACTTTAGAATAACCATACAAGTAAAAGACTTTCACAAACAATTCACATAATTGTTAATCAATACAAGTTTGTTTATAATGGATATTCATCGAACTCATATCATGCTTAGGCTGTAGAAGAGCCTTTGTCAAAGGATCTGCAATATTCAAATCCGTATGTATCTTGCACATCTTAATTTCACCTCGCCTAATGAACTCTCGAATGAAGTGAAACTTCCGTAGTACATGTTTGTTCTTCTGTTGATTCCTAGGCTCCTTAGCTTGTGCAATCGCCCCATTGTTGTCACAATGTAGATTCAATGGGCTCGACGCATTCGGAAACACACCAAGCTTAAAGAGGAACCTCCTCGTCCAAACACCTTCATTCGCAGATTAAGAAGCTACGATGTACTGTTGATGGTAGATAAGTATCAATTTTATATCAACAAGAGAATGAAATAAGGGCATGAAATAATCACCAATAATAGAATAGGGTTTCATCTGACAGATTTCCATAGGTTTTGGTGAATGTCTGTTTTTGTAGGGGGTTATCAGGAATTAACCCTTGGAGGCCCACATGTCATGATTACATAGAGCAAAACGAGATATCTACGCAATGTATACAAAATAAGGATCTAGAAGAGTCAAGAATCCACCAGAACAAAGTAGAACACGAGGGGAGTCCGGGGGAGGGCGTCTAGAGGGGGCGGCCGCCCTGCCCTCCTGACCAATCAGGAGCAGTCTCGTGGATTGAGCTATAACCGCCTTTGAGGAGCAAGGATCTTCGTCCATTAAGTTGGTTTGATCCAAGGCTCTTGGTTCATCCCACCGGCCTATATAAGGAGTACAGCCTAGGGTTAGAGACATTGATTAGAAGAGATAATCATTCTCATTCATAGAATTCATTCTCTACCTTCTTCTCTCTAGAGCTCTAAGTTTAGAAGCATAGCTACATAGAATAATTCTAGTTGGAGGCAAGCATCGCTTGGTTTCTAGATCTGTCGGAGAGATACTCGGTAATTCCTGTAATCTTTCTCCTACTTTATTCTAGTTCATCATTATATATATTATTTCATCATATTATGAGTATGTCTTTGCTCTATTCTATTATATTGGATATGACTTTGCTCTACTTGCTTATATTCTTAATTATATTATTCTTAGTCTATTATGATTATATGCTTGGCATAGTTGGTTTAGATTTATATTCAAATATATGTTCATATAGCGCTCACTCTTTGATATCATGGGTGGTCGACATTATGTAGGTGTGGTGCCTATATCGTGTTTGCCTATGTTTGCATGCTATATTCTAGGTCGTGTGGTAGATCGCGGGGTTGATATACCCATTGAGTCCTCTGTAGTCCACCCTCTAAATGTAGTTTTTGTAGACTCTAATTACGAGGAGATGATTGCTCTGTTCTTGATTTTCCTCAATAATGTCCATATGTTTAGATATAATCTGCTCTTGCTATGATTGCCAAGTATAATTGCACTAATCATAATATGCTAGACTATATAGTTGGAATATCATAGGAAACATCTTAGTAGATCATTCTAATTCATGCTAGTGCTATAGACTGGAGTACTCTAGAGATACATTTATCATTCTATGTTTGATTACTATTAATTATATATATATATCTATATTTATCTTGATTATGTGACTTAACCCTGCATTAAGTTAGATAGATAAGATGTGGTTGCCCTCATGAGATTACATGCAAGTGATATCTATTCCCTTGGCTATCCTTCCCGCGGGTAAAATTATAAATACGATACCAGGAACTTCCCTTGGTGAAATGCTACAATGGTACACATTTGTGCGCTTGCGGATACCTTATTCTATATTCATCATTCTAAGAGGGCATTACATATTTACTACCACTAGCGTATTTCTTGGGGTCATGCTGGGGATGGCAACCTAGCCACTGAGGATAGGGTCTTTACTCTACTCTTAATATGTGATGCTAAAAAATGCCAACGAGTATTTGTGGCACCATTGTCAGGGAAGGTTTTGGCTATTCAAAAGGAATTAGAGACATCACTTGTAAACCACTCTCACATGAGGCATTATTATTATCTCTAACTTATGCAGGCTCACCCTTGTCTTTTGTCTATTTATGTATCTTATGCAGGGTGATGTATGAAAAGATCTGATCTTCCAGATAATTTCACTATCTATCCAGAAGCAATACTCAAGAGAAATAGAGCTATGTTGAAGAAAGTACACAAATCACCATCATTATCATCATCATCTTCATCTGAGCTCGAAGATTCAATTGATTCGGAAGGTCATTCAAGAGTTATTCGAAGTTTGACACCAGAGTTTGAAGCGATGGCCGAAAGATCACTTTGCGAGTTCTCTCCTCCCACCACTGACAACATCCACACTAGACCTATTGTAAATATTGGCGATCAACCATTTGAGCTCAAGCCGGTGCTGATCAACATGGTGCAAGCTAGCTGGTTTTGCGGAAAGACGCATGAAGATGCGAGTGCTCATCTTCAGAACTTTCTGGAGATATGTAGCACTTTCACTATCAAATGAGTTACAAGAGACACCATACTACTCTGTCTTTTCCCATTCTCACTCTTGGGAAGGGCGAAGCAGTGGTTCTACACTAACAAGGACAAGAACACTACATGGACGATCTGTTCCACCAACTTCCTGGCTAAATTCTTCCCTGTGGGCAAGTCGAATGCTCTGTGAGGGAAAATTTCAAGTTTTCAACAACATAATGATGAGACAGTCCCAGAGGCCTAGGAGCACTTCCAAGATTACATCCTAGAATGACGTCATCATGGAATAGAGAATTGGCTACTCATGCTAACATTCTATCATGGGTTCTCCAATAGCACCCGTGAGACCATGGATGCCGCTGCTAGAGGAGCATTCTTATCATCGACTCTTGCTCAAGCCACTGCTCTTGTGGAAAAGATGGCCTCCAATCAAGGTTGGAGTGGAGAACGTGCGCAAACCCGCAAGAGAGGTGGAGGTATGCACCAGCGCAAGGTAGTAGATATGCTGAGCACCAAGATGGACTTTCTGATGAAGAGGCTCAATGATAGAGCTAGTGAGAAGAACAAGGTCATGCACATTATTGACTCTCGTATGACTTGTGAAGAATGTGGAGACACTGGGCATTCAGGCAACCACTGCCCAACACTCCAGGAGGATATGAGCTACCTCAACAACAACTACTAAAATCGTCCTAAAAAATCAAGGCTGGAATCAACAGAGGCCTAACTACTCAACCAACTACTCCTCATGTAACTACCAAGGTAACAACTTTAGCAATAATTTCAATCAACCACCTTTGAGAGAGTTAGTTGTGAATCAAGGAAAACTCATGGATAATCTGTCTAAGAAAATTGCATCCAGTGATAAAACTTTAGAAACCATAAATGCTAGGATGGATAACTTTGCAATAGCAATTAAGAATCAACACAACTTTAATAAAATGATTGAATCTCAATTGATAATTGTTGTTCCTACTACTAACCAAGGAAAGATTCTAGGGCAACCGAAAGAATTAGAATCTACAAATCTTGTTGATATATACACTGCAGGGAAGTATTTTAGGGCTATATCAACTGGAGGCTAGAAATATGAGTCCTTGCCTGAGAAGAAAGGTGATCCAGGAAGGCCGATCATCCCCATCAACATTGGATGCAACCACTTCCTAGAAGTCCTTTGTGACTTTGGTGCAAGCGTCAATATCATGCCTAAGGTATTATACGAGAAAATTCATGGAGATCCATTGTTGTATACAACCATGTGCTTGCAGATGGCAGACTATATGCTATGCTACCCGAAAGGAATCCTTGAAGATGTCTATGTTCGAGTTGGCCAATCATATGTCCCTGCAAACTTCATGGTAATAGAGATCGGAGGTGATGAGAGAGCACCCATCATCTTGAGTGCCCATTCTTGTGCACCACCAAGGCCATCATCTACACCGACAATGCAAAGATCAGTTTCAACATCAAGGGGAGAAAGGAGATGTTCACCTTCCGAAAGTGTACACTCAAAGATCCTGCACATCCTGAGACACTGTACGATCATCAGAACTATGATGGAGCTGAGATAAAGAAGAAGAATCAAAGGAACAGGAACCGACAACCAATGGTTGAGTCAGTGAGGATGGTCACAGCCGTTGACAAAGACCATGACCATCTCCTCATATCTCGCCACTTGATCAAAAGAGAAGACCCTGGTGCGCCAACTATTGAATGGTCACAGCCGTTGACAAAGACCATAAATAGATGCTCCTTTTAGAAGACAGTTTGCGACACTAGAGCCAAAGTCAACATCATGGCTAAGGTAACCTATGAATTTCCTTTAGGAGGAAAAGGAAGTTGAGGACACTTTTTCCAATATGCTCTTCTAAGAAGGTCTGATCGACGTACAAGCATCTTAGCTAACTGAAAGTCTAAATCATCATTGTGAGGTTTTGATGGTTTAGAGTTGATAACTAAATCTTGGGATTGGGGTGATTGTGTTTTAGCTACCAAAACTTCCTCTTCTTGTTTGGGAGATGATTCCTTCTCTTCCTCGGAGAGCTCAAGATAGGCCTGAACAACCTTTTCTAGCATCGGTCTGGCTTCAGTTATAGGCAAGTGAAGAAAAGCTCCTCCAGAGGCTAAATCAAGGGATTCCTTAGATTCTTTGGTAAGACCCAAATACAAATATTGAAGAAGCATGGGGTCTGGAAAACCAAGGTCACGGCCAAATGTGATAAGTTCATTAAAATGCTCCCATGATTTACTAAGAGATTCTTGTTCTAGTTGCCTAAAAGTTTGAACCTCTTTTCGAAGGCTAGCTACCTTGGAGATGGGAAAAAAGTGTAAACATAATTAAAAATATACCATGTCCCAATCACCCTACATACTCCCTATGACTCGATTATACCAATGTTTAGCTTTTCCTGTCAAGGAAAACGAAAAAAGCTTCCATCTAATAGTCTTATCAGACATGCCATTAATGCGCAAGCATGCACAGGTCTGCTCGAATTCTCATAGATGTAAGTATGGGTTTTCATTACCTTCTCTCGAGAAGGGTTTATCCCGTACCATATTAATTAAACATGGGCGCAGCTCATAGCCAGGTGTTGTGATAGGTTCATTAGATTTTGGTGGCCTGAAGCTTCCACACATGCCATAAGGACATATAGGAATAGAATTAAAAGCATCCATAAGGATGAACCCAAAAATAATGATGAGAATGAGATAAAAATAAGAAAACATAAAAGTATAATACAAGATTAAAATGCTTGTTGGTATAAATTAACTGCACTCCTTTAAATAAGACTTAAGTAAGATTATCCGCAAACGCACAGATATCGTACTAATGTCACATTTTACCCGGAGGTTTTAAATATCGTATCCACAGGGAACAGTTGTGATAATGACAAAGTCTATAGACCTAACCCAACAATTAGGCAAGATAAATATCGAGAAAGAGGAAATAGCTAATGACTTCTAGTTCCGACAACCGGTAAGCTTTGTATAATATTGTTCTAACTAGGTAGTAACCTAATAGGAGAAGAAATAGAGTAGTCTCCAACCGGCACTTCTGGGGCTCCTATCAGTCCTATCAATGGGAAATGAACTACAGAGGAACCAACGCAGCTGTCACCTACACGGACTACCACTATCCGACTAATAAGGGGACATCCACAAGTAAACCTAGCCTAGGCACCACGCCTACACTACGGAATACAACTTTAACCTACAGGGTCCTATAGATCAAAGTACTCAATACAAGTTGCAAACTGAAGAACGAATAAAAACAAATGCTTACTTGAATCAGAATGTTGATTACAAAAGTACCTCATAATGCAGCTCCGGGCAAGGGAGCTGAACCCTGAAGAATACAGCAAAGAAGCGCCGACATGCCAGAAATCCTCCACAACTCTACTCCTCTACTCTATCTCTCTATTAGTCTCTTCTAATAGCTACACCTATCTTTTAATCTCTAGAGAAGAGATGTTATCCATTCGAGGGACACCTATACAACTCATAATAATGGTGCACTCAAATATGAGGGTCTACCTCTTTATTTATAGCCTAGAAAAGCCTCCCACCTCTTCTGAACAGGCGATATGTGGAACTAATTTTCCACCGTTTGCTCTGTTGGGCTATTATACATCAACTTGAGCCTTCCAATCATCCCTCATGTGAGCCCACTCAAAGGAGCAGCAGCTTGGGGCACCTCTCTTGGGCCTCTATCATGCCATATGAGCCTCTTCTCACGTCATGGGCCTTCCTTGGGGGTGGGGCCCATTAGTGGCAATTCTCCTTTATTTGTAAAATTAATATCTTTTCACTCCAGACTCCAAATATAGCAAATGGTATGTCCGTTTCGATCGTCTTGACGAGCCCATTGCAATGGTGTCATCCAAAACGTCATTTGACATATTTTTATTTGATGGAAAATTGCATATTCCTACAAAACAAGTGAGAGCACCAAAACTCGTGGAACTTGTTAAAATCAAAACCTACAACTATGCTTTGTGATTTATTTTATATTAAATTATGTAATAGTTGACGGTTATATTTGGTACTTAATGACCGTCAACTTTTTATAGCAATGTTCCTTATACATAAACGAAGAGTCTTTTGTGCTATATATGATAGTGTAGCATTAGAGTAGATGGATGACTTGATAAATTAGAACTACATAGGATTTTCTGTCTCTTGAACTAATCAAACGTCTACCTAATATTAAGCTGAGTAGTCTATATCTAGTCTCTATATTCCCTGGGCTTCTATATTTTATATATTATATATCTATGGTTTACTCTCTTGCCAAGTATGTGACTATGCAACCCAATCACTCATAAGTAGACATGTTTTGCAAGTTGATCTCATTGTTTAAGTCCTTAGTTCTTTTCCTTGAACTAAATATAAATAATAATACCAGGAATACTTCTCGGTGAAGTGCTACAATGGTATTTAATCTGTACGCTTGCGGATCCTATATTTATTTTATTAGTGGACAGTTTTTATACCACACTTCTAGCACCATGCTAGGGATGACAACTTAGCTTAAGTAGTGTTAGAAGTGTCAACAAGCATTTCTGACGCCGTTGCCGGGGAAGGAATAAACTTTTAGAGAAAAATTGCCTAAACAGATACTTAATAAATGAGTATGTAGCTTGCTAGTGACCTCTACTTGGCAGGTTTACCCTTGTTTGTTTTTTCTGTGTTTATTTTTTATACAGGGTAATAGCAGGATTGAATCTGATTCACTCAATTCTTTATCTAAATTGGGTCAATCAAGAAGGAAGCTCATCACAAGTATTTGAAGCTATGGCTAAAAATACCTTGTTGGAGTTCTCTGCTCAAATAGTGGAGAACATCCACACTAGTCCAGTACTGAGAACAAAAAATATTGAGTTTGAGCTCAAGCCAAGCCTCATCAACATGGTGCAAGCTATCCAGTACAGTGGAAAGGAAAATGAAGATGCAAGTACACATATACAACTTCATGGAGATTGGAAACACCATCGCCACAGAAAGAGTTAATAAATATATCATACTACTTCACCTCTTTCCATTCTCACTAGTGGGAAGAGCGAAGCAAGGGTTCTATGCCAACAATGAAGACATCAACACATGGGGCAAAGTGTACCAAGGCCTTTCTAGCAAAATTCTTCCCAATAGGTAAGACAAATGCCTTAAGAGGAAAGATTACCAACTTCCAACAACAAAAGACAAAAAGCATTTTAGAAGCATGGGAGCGTTTGCAAGGATACATTCAAGATTGTCCTCATCATGGAATAGAAGAATGGTTACTCATGTAAGACTTTTATCATGGATTAAATCAAAAGACAAGTGAGCACCTGGATGCCACTGCTGAAGGATCATTCTTATCACTCACTCTTGGGAAAGCTAAGGAGCTTATGGAGAAGATATCAGATAATCAAAGCTGGTCCCAAGACAAAGGTGTAGAAGCAATTGAAGAAGTAAATGCACTGTCCACCAAGATGGATGACTTGCTCCACTGGTTAGACTAGAGGGCCAAGTATAAGGAATACCAGAGGGCGACTGAAGCAATATCTAAATCAAATTCAAGTCCTACCGTTAGGAAAGTTCCACATCAACCAAATTGGAGATAGCATCAAAATAGCCAAGGTATGAATTCAGGTAATTTTACAAATCAACCATCTTTAAGAGAGATAATTATGTAGCAATCCAAAATCAATCTAGACATTAAAGCTAGGCTTGCTAATTATGATAAAACCTTGTGTTGGGTATTTTAAACGCAAACAGAAAAAATCCGCAAGCGCACGGATACCGATGTAGCCTTCACCCGGGAGTATTCCAGAGTATCGATTTTCCACAGAGAACGTGACTGTACTAATTAAGAATCAAGATCGCCCAAGGATAACTATATAATTATTTTTGGTGGGAAGAGAGGAAGTTTCCAGAGAGTTCTCTAGTTGATCTAAGAATCAAGAATTACTTCAAGATTATCTATTTTGGGA
This sequence comes from Sorghum bicolor, assembly GCF_000003195.3. Taxonomy (NCBI): domain Eukaryota; kingdom Viridiplantae; phylum Streptophyta; class Magnoliopsida; order Poales; family Poaceae; genus Sorghum; species Sorghum bicolor. The sequence continues at coordinate 30,456,649 of NC_012875.2, forward strand.
CATCAGAACACTAACCACAGAAAGAGATGAGAAGGGGGCTAGGAAGCTCTGACTACGGTCCTACAAACACCGATCCGAACGAGGTGGAATACGTCGACCGTTAGGGCTGTCACTACCCTAGGGCTACCACAACAATCCGCAGGATTGGGTGCAATTCTAGGTAATTGCAAGACTAAACACCACGACTAATCTATTAATTACTACTCTAATGTTTCAAAGATTAGAGCACTTGATGCAAGCGGGAATCTAATAAATAACTTGAATGTAAATAAAAGTAATTAAAGAACTCAGGAATTATGAATTGAAGAACCTGGAGAACGATGAAGAACGAACCAGTTGCTGCAAAAGTACAATGTTGAGGAAGATCCGACAGATCCGGCTCCTCCTCCGCTCTCCTCTTCTCTCTCCCTATTTTCTAGATTACAACTAGAACTAACTAGAACTAGAACTAGAGGAACTAGAACTAGAACTAGATGAACTAGAACTAGAACTAGATAAACTAGAGGTAGAACTAGAAGAACTAGAGGGATACTCTCTACTTGGATGAAGAATTGAAATGCTAGCTTTGATTCTGTAGAAGAGGTATGATCTCCAGGGGCCAGGGGACCTTGCTTATATAGTCTTTTCAAATGAGTCTAGTCTGTCGGATCAAACCGACATTGATCGTGTGGTTTTCCTTGAAGTATTAGGTCGGTGGAGCATGATCTCCGAGCTTCACCCTGATTGGTCCAGGGGGGAGGGCGGGCGCCCAGTAAGGGAGGGCGGGCGCCCAGTGCCCGGCCCCGTCACGTCTCCCGTTCGCTCCCGTGGCTTCTAGACTCTTCTAGATGGTAGATAATTGCGCGTCAAGTTAATATCCCTATGTAAACCCAACGTGTGGGCCATTCTTCCGTATTTCCTGATAACCCCCTACAGAAATAGATAAACACCAAAACTCGTGGAATTCTGTCAGATAAAACCCTAAGTCTACTTGTTAGTTGCATTTGGATCCTTTTCCATGATTAATTGATGGTTAAATGTGAGCATTAAGGACCGTCAACAAGCTCCCCCAAGCTTAACCTTTGCTCGTCCCTGAGCAAAGATAAACTCAAAAGCTTCTGCAGTGGTTTCATGTCTTAAAGATATACATGCATTCCAACAAGATCTCATCTCTGGGTTAGGGTAAACTGTTAATATTTAAACTTACTCATATTACCTTCCACCATGGGGCTTGTAACCGTCACCTGTGTCTTGAGCAGTTAAAAGATAGAACGGTCTAGTCAAGCGCCATGTCTCTTGTCTTCGATTAACTATAGCTCTGGAGTTTTTGTAGATTTTCAAATAAAACTCAGAGATTCCTGTATGACTCTCTCTAGTCTCTCTTTTGTGGTATTTCTGGATCCTTACCAAGGCAGTGATGATATATGCCTTCTCTCAAAGTATGTGGTATTTGTGGTATGAGGCATAGTGATATTGCCTTCTCTCTCACCCTATTCTAATAAGGTTTGATATCTCGAGCTCATAGGTGGGAGACAGCTAATACGTACTTACAAGACATTTATTGCATAGTCAAACCATGGATCCAGAGAAACAAGTCAATAAGTCAAATCAAGATGTGCATGTGTGGCGGATGATTGGTGTATGGTGATGATGGTGATAATGGTGAAAATCTAATTCTACTTTTGCTCATTTTAGGGGATACATACCTTTCTTGCACTTTGATACTTGTTGAAGGGAATGAGATGCTCTATATTTTCTTCTTATTTTTTTTTCTTTTTTCTTTTTTTTCTTTTTTTCTCAGGTGGGTATCTTGTACCCCTAATTCTACTGTCGGACACTTGCCCCTTTTTATTTCCTCGTATTCACTCCCTTTTTTTAGAGCACTCACCCTCCTAGAATAATGTAGCAAGTGGTAGTAACCAAAATATCTCGAGCATTTATTTCACGGGGAATAACAGGGATAGGATAATGTTTTTGGCTATTCTCTCCTGGATAGGAGTAGAATAATTTTAGGTGAATCTGGAGATGGAAAGGAGTGGATGTATGTGGATGCGTAATTCCGGAGTAGAAGCAGCATGTATTAGTGAACGTGCAAGTGAATCTTGATTTTAACCACATGACAAGCTCCTAAGGGTCTACACAGCTTGACCACACTCAATGCTCATAAGCAGTAAAAAGTAAATGTATGGTTCATAGTCCAATAAGCATGTATATATGGCTGTGGTAGGATTTTAAACTCTCATCATACAGGAACTCATCATGTGATATTTTAAAGATTTTCAAAGATAAAATTCTCCAGAATTCTATCATCTCTAAGAACAGATAAACAGCAGCTCAACCTTCCCATATCATATCCGTTAACGAGTTAGACTTCAGATCAAGTACTCTTCCCACAAGTTCAGGTTTAGAGCAAATCTTAATTAATAACAGTCATGCCTAAACTTGAAAGAGATTTCAATTTTGACAACTAGTCATGGCAGAGCAACTATTCATCATTTCCATGTGAGAGCTTATCATGAGGGTTCAAACTTTATTTATTTATTTATTTAGCAAACTAAGCAAAGATATATATATAAGCACAAAATCTTTATTTGGGTTTTTATGATTATGCATCTTTTTATTATTTGAGTAAAATATAAACGTGAGTGGAACACTTAGCTGGATGAATGGGGGTGCTCTCCCCCAAGCTAGATTTTGACGGAATTTCTTCTGATGTAGCTAGCAGGTGGTAGAGGTGTATTTGAATGTCGGCAGCACCCTGACAGCGAGTAGGATGTCCTCCGTCTGCTAGTTGTCACAGAACCGACCAAATTATAAGAGTTCAATTGCAGAAACGATCGCCAAGCAATCAAGTTTCCAAACTTGAGCCCATATAATCCCGGTAGTCAATTGAAATCACGAAGGACTTCAAACCAACTCGCAACAAACCAAGATCGTAATAGTTCAACATAAACACAACGAATGTTACATAGCCATACATTGCCGTCGAAGCGGCACCGCATCGGAGTATTAAGTTATTACAACACTTGTTCGAAGTAGCAGAAGCAAAATAATTACACACACATTCCAAAGTTCAGTTCATAAGTTTGGGTTACTGCCAGAGTCTACACCATCCTTCCAAAAGCAACAGGTACGAAGTTGTTAGAGAACCGTGCTCAACGGTTAATCCTCATCCCCAGCGGGATGGAGACAGGTCTTGCAGAAACCGTCATAGAAGATGTCATCTGCAACAGGTGGGAATAAACCCTGAGTACGAGAATGTACTCAGCTAGACTTACCCGTCTAGTAAAACATAAAAGACACCAAGGATCATGCAAGGCCAAATATCAAGTGGAGCTGGTTGACTCTCCTTTTGCCAAAAGCTTAAATTACGACTAAATTAATTCGAGAGCATCATATTTATTCATCATCAGCCTACCACTAGATTAGCACCTGTACTACAACACATCACTTGATTATTACAATCAATAATAACCATATCAAATTCATCATATGTTCTTCCTGCTATCCTCATTATCATGAACCAAGTTCATTAGTGAATGCTACGTTTGCCGCTGCTCTGTCAAGTTCTCACTAACCGGGAGAGACGGCGATTCGAATCGAATTCCTATCCAGCTGGAGGGTTATTCCTAGCACTCACCCAAGCATCCCCTGCCAGAGAGCCAACGGGTCACCTTTGGTACAACTCAGGAATCGCGGCTCCGATCAGCGCCGCACTCCCAGGGCTACCACTCTGCCAGGGAGGTCAGGAATTTTAACTCACCTGCCTTTGGACTTACGCCAATGGTCCCCCGCACACCGCACTTCCTCCGGTAGTGCGCACTTTATACTTGCCGGTCTTCCGGCCTGAGTCATACTACTCGGCTTCGCGGTCGGAACGAGTTATCCGGCCAACTAAGTGTTAGGCATGCGTTCAACATGACAAGAGGACGTACAACGATCGGTCCTTAGCTGCCACAGACGGAGTCACTACAAACTTGCAAAACTCCGCCCGGCTTAAGTCAATTTAATCAGGTTCCATCCACGATAGCACATATAGACCATCGTGATCTGACATAACCCTATATCGCGCAGGTGACAGGATATCACCCGATTTCTACCGATTAAAGCATGGCTAAGCTGCTACTCGATCCTAACTCTACAACCAGGGTGTGTTGAGTTATCTGGACAAGGATAGAGTAGAATGCAGCAACAGTTTCATCACAACTCCTATACGTAATGCATCAATAGATAGAACATATTGAGTGAACTTTCGAAAATAAAGGGAGACTTAGAATGCTCCGGGGCTTGCCTTTCACGAACGATGCCGGCTCGTGATTCGGACACTCAACTTCTTCTTCGGGCTCCTCGAGTCCGGCTTGCTAGACCTCCACCTCTTGGCTGCCCTCCTGGCCTTCGGGATTCACTTGCAGCTCGTAGGAGGCTGTCGCGTCCGATGCACCTATTGCATGCTCGAACAATAAGAAGATGCACATGCTAAAGATGAATGCTTGATAACACAAGTAACTCACTGGCCACTCATTTACGGAGCAAAGTCATACAAGCTCACATAAGTAAATAAGTCAACTCAGCTCAAAACCTATCATGATACTAAAACAGCAAGCAACACAAAACAAGTATACCCAGTAAATAAATCATAACTAATGATAGACAGGTCCAACAATCATGAGTGAAGACATTCTGGAAAGCTTATGAAATTGTCTACTACTCATATTTAATCATCACAGCAAGATTCATAAGTTAAACCAGTCATTTAAACAAAGTTCCAGGTTCTGTCCCAGAAAAACAGAGAGCACCTATTTCTGGAACCCAACTTGGAACAGCTATAACTTTTAAACTACTTGGCCAAATGACCTCAAATTTAAACTACAGCTAGTTCCACAAGTTTAGAACAACTTTGATTTAGACAAGTTTCACAGAAAGTCAAGTTATCATTAAGCAAAGTTAATTCCTTTCCTTGCTGTCCAGGACAGCCTTTAACCCTTTAAGTAATTATTTAATGACATAACCAAAACATAAACCATGCCAACCACATGGCTTATGAGCACAAACATATTACAAGGTTACCAGAACACCAGATGAAGACCCCCAAACATTTACTTCACAAGGCATTTATTAATTAATTCTAGATAAGAGCATAATTACAAGATACTAGTCAAAGTGCTCAGAAAAATCTACAAAAATTACAGGAACACAAGTATATCATCAAAACTTCACCACAAAAATTTCAGAGTAATTGCACATATCAAATTAAAGATATGTATTTAACATGTGCCAAGGTATTTATTTCATAAATTCAGAAACATGACTTATATGGTGTCAAACAACAGATTTCAGATTATTTACATCTTAGGAATACCATAAACAGGTTTACTACCAAAGTAGAGCACCAGCATAAGCACCAATTATTTTATATAATTTAATCAAGGAAACAAGCCAAATTTCAACCATAAATTACATAAGAAAGCTGCAGTGCTCCAAAAATCATGAAATATTTATCAAAGCACCCTAATACCATACAGAGGCTACCATAAAATTTTCAGAGCAAACTAAGCAGTAAAACAAGAGATATGCATTTATCCATGAATAACAAGATTAAATCCTTAATAAATAATTTCCCAGAAAACATGGTTCATTTTATATATTTATTAAAAACTAGCCATCTCAAGGAATACCACAAAATTTGTTTCACAATTTTTGAATCTAAGAAGCAGGAGATATGATTTTTACAAAAACAGCTCAAACCCTAATTTAAACAAAGGAGAAGGAGAGACTGACAGAGGGGATCCGCGAGTCAACGGACCCCACCTGCCAGCGAACCGGAAGCAGAGGCGTGGCTTGACCGCCGGAGATCTCGTCGACGGCGAGGTCTCGGCGCTGGCCAAGGGCACCATCGTGCTCTCCACAGCATTCCGCATCGAGCGGTACCCAAAACCCTAACTCTTCCGGACTCTAGGCACCTCGCCCTCGCGAATGGCGGCACGGCGGTGGTGCGCGGCCGACCGCCGGCGTCTCTGATCGGAGACAGAGCGGAAGAGGATGTGGACGAGCATCAGCATGACCTAGCGGAGCTTTTGGAACAAGAATGAGAAAGAATGGTGGGCTACAGAGCCCTGGCCACGACGCCGGTGGCCATGGTGGAACTCCGGCGAGGCAAGCTCGCGGCGGAGAAGGCAATGCGGGCTCACCGAGGCTCGGCAGTCGCAGCCAACTTGACGACGGTGGAGAGGAGAGGCTTGCGGAGCACTGGACGGAGTTGCTTGACCGGAGACAAGGAGACACGCGCGCGCGAGCTCGCCGAAGCAACGGCGGCGACGCGGAGACGACGACGCACGCGAGAGAGAGCGAACCGGGAGTGGACTGGCGCTGTCCACGCGACCGGGGGCGCCGTGGCGAGCTGAAGGACGCGTCGAGGACTGACGTGCAGGACCAACGGCGACGTACGGACGCCACGGGTCCAGACACGCGGCAACACCGGCGAGCTCCCCCTGTCTGACGGCGGCTCCATTCAGTTCCCAAACCGACTGAAACTCAATTTTTCCCGACGATTAACTCCTAAACCACTCGATGATTTTGCTGGCCAATTGCTCCATGCTGGAGAGCTACATGAGTACTCCAACATTGCTAACTAGATCAAAGCTTGATTCGGCCTAGAATTCAAACTGGAAGATGAACAATATCCCCTCGAGCAAACTGCAGAGATTCCAGACTTAGAAAATTTTCTAAGTGTTGGAAACAGCCCCAAATCTGCCTTGTGGGCCCCTTTTGAGCTATTTGTGATCATTTTCATGAGATGGCCATAAAACAACTTTTGTTCCTTATAAAATTTGCTACAACTTTGCTGTAGAAAGTTTTGACATGCAAACATTTTATGAAACACTTTTTAAAAGCCTAAGCAAAAGAGGTTTCTAGGGCCTACTTTCATAAGTATAACTTAAAAGCATATTTTGGAGAAGTGACCAACATGAACATTGTTCCCAAGGTCAAGTTAAGCATAGCTAAACTAACTACCAAGGCATTAAGCACAAACACAAGCATGGTTCACTCAAACATAAGCATAGGAAGACTATTTAAACAATTTAAACCACATTTTTGCATAAGATGACATGGCTCAAGATAGATGATGATCATGATAAGCTTTGAGTAGATGATGATGCTTATGCTATGCACATGATTAATGCAACCATAACACTGGGGTGTTACAGCCCTCCCCCCTTACAAAAATCTCGTCCCGAGATTTGAAAGCTTACTGATTTTCGAAGAAGGTTTTGTAAACTTCTTTCAAATAATCCTCCGTCTCCCAAGTAGCATCTTCCTCCCCATGGTTGCTCCACAATACCTTATAGAGTTTAACCACACGATTACGCGTCTCCCGTTCCTTGCGATCAAGAATCGCCACAGGTTTCTCCTCATACACCAAGTCTGACTTCAACTTGATATCTCGAACTTCCACTCGTTCTTCCGGTACACGAAGGCACTTCTTCAATTGTGATACGTGGAAGACAGGGAAAATAGCTCGAAGCGCAACTGGGAGTTGAACTTTGTACGCCACATTCCCTTTCTTTTCGAGAATCCGATAAGGTCCCACATAGCGAGGTGCAAGTTTTCGCTTGACTCCGAACCTTTGTACACCCTTCATCGGAGACACCTTGATGTACACATGGTCACCAACTGAAAACTCAATCGGCTTCCTTCTCTTGTCGGCATAACTTTTCTGACGAGCTGGAGCAGCTTCCAGATGTTGCTGGATAGTACGGACTCTCTGCTCTGCTTTGTTCACGAAATCGATGCCATAAAACCTTCGTTCCCCGGCTTCCACCCAATTCAACGGGGTTCGACACTTTCGACCGTACAAGGCTTCAAATGGAGCCATCTTGATACTCTCCTGATAACTGTTTTTGTAGGAGAACTCAGCTAATGGCAACCACTTAACCCAAGATCCTTTTGATCAGAGAGCACATGCCCTCAACATGTCTTCGAGGATTTGGTTCACTCGTTCAGTCTGACCGGCCGTTTGGGGATGATAAGCAGAGCTACGGACTAAATGAGTACCAATTTGCTCATGCAGACATTCCCAAAATCGAGTAGTGAACTGTGGTCCACGATCGGATATGATTGTTCGAGGCACACCATACTGACGAACAATGTGCTCGAAATACAACTCCGCATACTGATGTGGACGATAGTCGGTTCGGAATGGAATAAATCGAGCAACCTTGGTCAAACGATCGACAATCACCCAGATGGAGTCGTACCCCTTAACAGAAATTGGGAGTCCACTGATGAAATCCATGCTGACTTCTTCCCATTTCCAACCAGGAATAGACAAGGGTTGAAGCAAACCAGCTTTCATGTGAACAGCCTTCACACGACAACAATTGTCACAACGAGCGACAAAAGCAACTATCTCCTTTTTCATCTTTGTCCACCAAAACAACGGTTTTAAATCCTGATACATCTTGCTACTACCAGGATGGATAGACAATTTGGATGAATGAGCTTCAGATAAGATCTGATTTTGCAGCTCGCGGTCTTTTGGGACCACAAGTCGATCCTTGAACCAAAGAATTCCGTTCTCATCGACCCGGAAATGCTTGGTTTCTTCTTCCTTCATTTTCCTCTTTATATGGTGGATGCCTACATCTGTCTGCTGCAATTCGATGACTCGATTGCGAATGGTACTTTCCAGAGAAAGCTGGTTGAGCACAAGTGGATGCATAAGATGTGACAACAACGGATCTTCCACTTGGATTGAGTGACAGTGCGCTTTCCGACTCAAGGCGTCCGCCACCACGTTTGCCTTGCCCGGATGGTAGTGCACTTGAAGATTATAATCTTTAATCAACTCAAGCCACCTTCGCTGTCGCATGTTCAGTTCAGGTTGAGTGAAGATATACTTGAGGCTCTTATGATCAGTGTAGATATTACACAGATTACCCAGCAAATAATGCCTCTAGATTTTCAAAGCATGAACAACTGCTGCCAATTCTAAGTCATGGGTAGGGTAATTGATCTCATGCTTTCGAAGTTGGCGTGAGGCATACGCAATTACGCGACCTTCCTGCATCAACACACAGCCTAAACCAATGCCCGACGCGTCACAAAAGACATCAAAGGGCTTTTCGATATCAGGTTGAGCTAGGACAGGAGCTGATGTCAGCAATGTCCTCAACTTGTGGAATGCCTCTTCACACTCAGGTGTCCACACAAACTTCTCATCTTTCTGAAGCAGACGAGTCGTAGGCTTGGATATTTTGGAGAATTCCGGAATGAATCGACGGTAATATCCGGCCAGACCAAGAAAACTCCGAACCTCGTGTACCCAAGTTGGAACTTTCCAATCCAGCACTTCTTGCACCTTGGCTGGATCCACCGATATGCCTTCTTCAGATAAGACATGGCCCAAGAAAGGAACTTTCTTTAGCCAAAACTCGCATTTGCTAAACTTGGCATAAAGCTGATGTTCGCGCAAAGGCGACAACACTACACGCAGATGCTCTGCATGCTCCTCTTCATTGCAGGAATATACCAAGATATCATCAATGAAGACCACCACAAACTTGTCCAATTCAGGCATGAACACCGAATTCATGAGATACATGAAGTGAGCAGGTGCATTTGTAAGACCGAAGGACATGACAAGGTACTCATACAACCCATACCTTGTCGAGAAAGCTGTCTTAGGTACATCTTCAGGACGGATCTTGATCTGATGGTACCCAGATCGCAAATCAATCTTGGAGAATACCTTAGCTTTAGACAACTGATCAAACAAGATATCAATGCGAGGAAGAGGGTATTTGTTCTTGATAGTCACCGCATTTAGGGGACGATAGTCCACACACATGCGCAAAGATTGATCCTTCTTCTTCACAAAGATAGCCGAACAACCCCAAGGAGAAGAACTAGGACGAATAAGGCCCTTCTTCAACAACTCATTGAGTTGGGTCTTAAGCTCAACTAATTCATTGGGTGGCATTCTATAAGGTCTTCTAGAGATAGGAGCGGTACCTAGAATCAATTCAATCTTAAACTCCACATCCCGATCCGGAGGAAGCCCGGGAAGATCATCAGGAAAAACATCCGGAAACTCACACACCACCGGAATATCCTGAATAGCCTTAGATGTAACTGCATTCACAGTGCTACGGATTTGAATATCACGAGGGAGTTGCACTAGAAATGCCTCCTTGGTATTTGGGTCTTTCAACATCACTACACGAGTGGTGGTGTCGATAAGAACTCCATTGCCACTCATCCACTTCATCCCCAGAATTACATCTATTCCCACACCAGGTAGAACAACCAAATCAGCAAGAAACTGACGGCCTCCTATTTCCAGAGTTGCCCCCAAAACCACTTGATTGGTAGAAATATCATTCCCCGCAGCACAAATACAGTAACTGCCCTTATCAAGTGTAATGGCCTTGATGCTATGCTTAGACACAAATTCAGAACTCACAAAGGAATGCGATGCTCTAGAATCAAAAAGCACAAGTGCATCATGTTGATTGACCAGAAACTTACCAGCCGTGACTACCTCACCAGCAGGGATTGCTTCCACAGTTGTGTAATGAACACGCCCCTGACGGACGTTCCCCTGGTTGCCCTTCTTTGGCGGGTAAGGACAGTTGCTCTGCCAATGCCCGGTCTGATTGCAGTTCCAGCACGGACGGTTGGCAGGTGGAGTCTTGGCATAGTTGGGACCCGTGTTGCCCCTAGGAAGAGCAATAGAGTACCCCTTGCGAAAACCCGTCTTTGCCTGATTCTTCTTCACCGGAGGGCGGTATCGCTGGTTGGGGGTTGTAGCACGGAATGGGGGCTTAGTTGCCACTGGAGCCTTGGACTGAGATGACCCGGCACTGGCCTCAAAGGCCCTCTTGCGAGTCTTGGTCGCAGTGTACACAGTGTTATAGTTCTCTTGAGTGAGAGCATCACTGACAAACTCATTGAAAGTTGCACACTTAGTGCGGCCCATAGTCTTCAGCAATTTGAGGCCCAAACCCCGCTTGAAACTAGCAATCTTTTTCGTCTCCATGTTCACAAACTCAGGAGCATACCTAGACAAATGATTGAAAGCATGCAAATACTCCTTCAGAGTCTTGTTGCCCTGAGTCAACTGCATAAACTCGGTATGCTTCATCTCCATAACACCAGGAGGAATGAAATGCCCCTTGAAAGCTTCACGGAAAAGATTCCAGTCAATCACTGTGTTGGCTGGAAGAGCTTCCCGATACTGATTCCACCAGATGCCTGCCGGACCTTGCAGTTGGTGAGCGGCATACTCTGCCTTCAGACCTTCAGTCAACCGAAGTAAGCGGAACTTTTGTTCCACCGTGTTCAGCCACTCTTCAGCTTGAAGGGGTTCTTCAGCTTCTCTGAAAGGTGGGGGCTTTGTGTCCATGAAATCCTTGAAGCTACTGTACTGGTTAGGAGCTGGCCCTTCCTGTGCATTACGACCACCCTGATTTGCCATCCGATTGATGGTCTCAGTGAGCATCCTCTGATTTTCCACCATCATTTGCATCAGTTCATCTGGATTTGGTGGTGGAGGAGGAGGGGGTGGATTCATGTTTGCACGCTGTTCCGCACCCCGGGTACCACGAGACATCTGTAAAGACACAGTCAGTGAGCATTGATGATGACAAGATTTGCCGCAGAAGAACTTATATTCATACCTGAAAGTATTCGAGAGAATAGCTTTACAGAAAGGAAAAATAATTCAATTCCACAAAACAACATCACCAATCTAACACACGACATAGATATCCACAATACGCACCACAACGGAAAACATCGGCATAACATAACAATCATATTAAGACTGCACATTGGGTCCATAAAGTTATTACACCATCACAGTACATGCCATGAGTCAAGGTCAAAGTTTCGGATTACAACATGGTTACAAAAGCACCACGGCTGACTGGCACACTACAAAAGATCCTCACATAACACTACCCACTACTCCTACACTCCAGGCTCGTCGTCCGAGTCAGCGTCGAAGATCGCCTCTCCATCCTCGTCGTGAACCGGGAGTGGACTGGCGCTGTCCATGCGACCGGGGGCGCCGTGGCGAGCTGAAGGACGCGTCGAGGACTGACGTGCGGGACCAACGGCGACGTACGGACGCCACGGGTCCAGACACGTGGCAACACCGGCGAGCTCCCCCTGTCTGACGGCGGCTCCATTCAGTTCCCAAACCGACTTAAGGTTTTATCTGACAGAATTCCATGAGTTTTGGTGTTTGTCTATTTCTGCAGGGGGTTATCAGGAAATATGGAAGAAAGGCCCACACGTCGGGTTTACATAGAGATATTAACGTGCCGCGCAATTTTCTATCATCTAGAAGACTCCAGAAGCCACGGGACCGAAGCGGAGGCCGAGAGGGCTCAGGCACAGGGCGCCCGCCCTAGTCTCTTGGGCGCCCGCCCACTTCCAGAGACCAATTCGGTCACGTTTCGCGGACAACGCTCCACCGACCTAAAGGATCAAGGAAAACCGTGCGATCAATGTCGGTTTGATCCGACGGCCCAGATTCACTTGAAGGGACTATAAAACCAGACCCCCTGGCCCCTGGAGATCATACCTCTTCTACAGAATCAAAGTTAGGGTTTCAATTCTTCATCCAAGTAGAGAGGATCCCTCTAGTTCTTCTAGTTCTACCTCTAGTTCATCTAGATCTAGTTCTAGTTCATCTAGTTCTAGTTCTAGTTCTTCTAGTTCTAGTTCTAGTTAGTTCTAGTTGTAATCTAGAAAATAGGGAGAGAGAAGAGGAGAGCGGAGGAGGAGCCAGATCTGTCGGATCTTCCTCAACATTATACTTTTGCAGCATCTGGTTCGTTCTTCATCGTTCTCCAGGTTCTTCAATTCATAACTCCTGAGTTCTCTAATTACTTTTATTTACATTCAAGTTATTTATTGGATTCCCGCTTGCATCAAGTGCTCTAGTCTTTATAACGCTAGAGTAGTAATTAATAGATTAGACGTGGTGTTTAGTCTTGTGATTACCTGGAATTGCACCCAATCCTACGGATTGTTGTGGTAGCCCTAGGGTAGTGACAGCCCTAACGGTCGACGTATTCCACCACGTTCGGATCGGTGTTTGTAGGACCGTAGTCAGACCTTCCTAGCCCCCTTCTCATCTCTTTCTGTGGTTAGTGCTCTGATGTCCCGATATAGATAATCTTGAAGTAATTCTTGATTCTTAGATCAACTAGAGAACTCTCAGGAAACTTCCTCTCTTCCCACCAAAAATAATTATATAGTTATCCTTGGGCGATCTTGGATCTTAATTAGTACACTCACGTTCTCTGTGGAAAATCGATACTCTGGAATACTCCCGGGTGAAAGCAACATCGGTATCCGTGCGCTTGCGGATTTTTCTGTTTGCGTTTAAAATACCCAACAAGTTTTCTGGCGCCGTTGCCGGGGAACGGTAGCTGTGCTAGTTTCGAACCAAGTCGTCCGTGTATCCTTTTTCTTTTCCCTTTTTACCACACTCACCTTATCACTTTCACCATACCACATGGATTTCACTCTAAGCATTAATGAGCATGGAATTTATTTCATAGCCACTTCACTTACTCCATGCTCATATGCAACATCTTCACAATCCATTGGTCTCTCCAACATCACCACATTCGGGATCTCCAACCCCCTCTTCCTTTCTATTTATAAAAACTTTAAAAGGGTGGTTGTCGATGCATATGTCTATAATATATATTGCAGATCTCGTTGAGTTGATCTTGATATAGGTCAGCGTTGGAGGGGAAACCACTTCGCAGACATAAATTAATGGTTTCCCAAGGACAAGCTTAGTGTCCTAAAACAAGCACTGATTAGATCATAACATGAGCTTTTAATTATTTGCCACATTACCTTGTGAGTTGAGCATATAAGGATAATTGTAAAAAAAATTCCTTCGGGTATTCTTGTCACTAACCTTTCCAGGATTGGAGCAAGAAGATCGGATGAATGACAAGCACAAGGTATGTACAACCAATCATCATACAACATTGAATTAAATTCATCCAAACTTGAATTTTGCAAAATTCAAGCTTGGGGGAGTACTTTACATAAAAACATCCTTTGCCATGTTGCTATGTTGGTTGTCCCTACCTTTGAGACATGCTCAATTTGTTAAATACTAATCACACTACTTCACCTCCACTTGAGTAGATCTCTATAAATGCTCTCATGCTACCTTTATTTGCTTTAGTATATGTCTAGGTTTGGAGTAGTTTCATTTATCTCTTAATTAAGCATGGTGCTTAGTTTAGGAATGATGATCTTACTTCCAAGGGAGTTTAAATTAGGCATGATCCTTAGGTTAAAATTCCCTCCTAAATCAAATTAGACATGGTGTCTAGGTTGATCTTTGAGCCGATAGTATGCTATAGTAGATATTGGATATTTTGTTGTACTAACCCCTGCAGGAAAACTTTCACTATCGACCTGGGAAGTCCTGAGATACACTCACATTTTTGACAAAGAGAGAGGCACATGAAGTTTAACAATTTACACAAGGAAGGCATAGCTCACAAGAGATGATCCATGGAGGGTGCTACAAACACGATGCACAACCGCTAAGAAAGGAAAGCTTCCACAAGGAGATACCGTACCATCACTCTTCAAGTAAGGTAACATCTTAAGGTACTTGACTATCACTTTTATAAGTTTCTCCTTGGTTCTAGCATTCACATGGATAAAAGAGACAAACATGTATGATTTACAACTCTAGATTAACCAACCCAATCTATTCAATATGTTTAGTCCTTCCACCTTTGTGATCCCACATTCCTAATCATATAAGCTAAAATGTTGCACACTCAATCTTTGGAAGATATATTTAAAAAAAAACATATATATAGATAGATTATCTTTCCATAAGGTTGAGCAATCTAATCTGACAAATGTTAAATGCTACACTCATGGTCTTATTATCCATCAACTTTGTCTTTCTCACTATGCTTAATGTTAGAGAGAACAAATACACTTTTGGTTCTGTTGGTGTTTTCCACCAACAGGGCCCATGCACTTGATCTCTGCCTTGTCTCTATGAGCAGGTACACTTGGAGCAAAATATGAAGGACTTTTACAACTCCCAGACTCCACCAAGTGAAGAACCTAGATCTACGAGTACAAACACAATGGAGATACTGCACACTCAGGCAATCACTGCCTTGAGATGCTTGAGGACGTAACTATGAGAGTAACCCCGTTGTGGAAGTAATTACTGACCTTCTGCTGGTTAAGAGAGGCGATCCAGGACGCACCGTCATCCCGATCTCCATCGGCATGGTGGACTTCCTAGAAGCACTCTACAACTTTGGCTCCAGCATCAACATTATGCCCAAGGGAATATTGAAGAACCTCTACGTCCGAGTTGGTACCTTGGAGGCCATTCCTAAACACTTTGGGAGCTGTCATCTACGCTAGTGCTGCCAAGATCAGTTTCTACATCAAGGGGAAGAAGGAGACGTTTTCCTTCAAGAAACAAGACTACACAAATCCCAGAGCAATCCCGACATGAACCAAGGAAGAGGACCAACAGGAGGAACAAGAACAAGTAAATGTGTACCGAGTCAGCTAAGATGGTCACTGCAGCTCAAGGAGGTCAAGATCGTCAACTCAAGTCACCTTTCTTGATCAAGAAGGACGACCCTGGTGTCACAAGCATCGAGTGCACAATCAACGGATATTCTTTTCAGAAGACACTCTACGATACCGGATCTAACGTCAACATAATGGCCGCAGTCACTTATCAGCTCCTGCATGGAACCATGTCCCCACAACCAACATACATTCAGCTCCAGATGCTTTTAAGGTTATTGACATGGGAGAAGACGAGTACAATCCACCCATCACCATTGGGAGACTGTTCCTCAGCACCGATAAAGTAATCATCTACAATGGAACCGAAGAAGTCCACGTGCACTTCTCCTCTGACAAGGTACGCCGCTATTTTACTGACCCTAACCATATAGTTGAAGACTCTAAGCAGGTCAGGACAAGAAGAGGACGACGCAACCGCAACCAGAGGAGGCAAATCATCAAGGACGGATGGGCAGACTATGAAGGAGAAGTTGTAAGGTCTGAAGACATACAACTTGAACAGAACTATCCTGAGGAGACCGTAGCACCGAGTCAGGTGTGGTGAGAGAATATAGTTATACATGAAGAGGAAGCGCTGCCGGAACCACCGACTACGCCATCCAGCAAATCCCAGGACGACTGAGAAAACGGAGAGTCCCGTTCGGAGGACTTAAAAACACCGAACGCCTTGCCAAGAGGTAAACTTGGTAGTTATCCTTTTCCTTTCAATTATTTAAAATAGTTTGCTTAGTTAATCAGGTTTATATCATCTTGAAAAGAAAATAAAAATGTTAAGTAAGCCCCATGTGAGTATGCTCATGGCATAAAACCCATAAGTATATTCACTGTGGTGGCATAAAAATAAAATAAATATATATTTCTGTCCTATAAAAATGAAAATATAAATAAGATTGTGATCCTACTAAAGAGAATAACATTTATTGAGGAGGCTCAACATGATAAAGGCTAGATATTTATGCTAACACTTAACTAGTTCCACAAAGCTTTGTTGTCTATTTGAGCTCCACAGAATTCAAGGATCAAAGAAGACTAGGAGACGGAGGACATCCTAATCGCTGTCAGGGTGCTGCCGACATTCAAATACACCTCCACCACTTGCTAGCTACATCAGAAGAAATTACGTCAAAAATCCAGGTTGGGGGAGAGCACCCCCATTTATCCAGCTAAGTGTTTCTACTCACGTTTATACTTTACTCCAATAGTAAAGATGCATAATCATAAAAACCTAAATAAAGATTTTGTGCTTATATATATATATCTTTGCTTAGTTTGCTAAATAAATAAATAAATAAAGTTTGCTATGAACCCTCATGATAAGCTCTCACATGGAAATGATGAATAGTTGCTCTACCATGACTAAATCTAAATCTCTCTCAAGTTTAGGGATGACTGTTATTAATTAAGATTTGCTCTAAACCTAAACTTGTGGGGAGAGTACTTGATCTATAGTCTAAGTCGTTAACGGATATGATATGGGAAGGTTGAGCTGCCCTTTATCTGTTCCTAGAGATGCTAGAATTCTCGAGAATTTTATCTTTGAAAATCTTTAAAATATTGCATGATGAGTTCCTGTATGATGAGAGTTTAAATTCCTACCACAGCCATATATACATGCTTGCTAGACTTTGAGCCACACATTTACTTTTTACTGCTTATGAGTATTGAGTGTGGTCAAGCTGTGTAGACCCTTAGGAGCTTGTCATGTGGTTAAATCAAGATTCACTTGCACGTTCACTCATACATGCTGCTTCTACTCTAGAAGTACGCATCACATATATCCATCCATTTCCATCTCCAGAACCACCCAAAAATATTCTACTCCTAATCCGGGAGAGAATAGCCAAAAATATTTCTGTTTTTCCCCTGTGAAATAAATGCTCAAGTTATCTTGGTTACTACCACTTGCTATATTATTTCAGGAGATGAGTGCTCTAATATAAAAAAAAGAGAGAAAAAAATATATAAATACGAGGAAATAAAAAGGGGCAAGTGCCCGGAACCTCGAAAGAAAAGAAAAAAAAAGTGAGACGAGAGGTAAAAATGGACAAGTGTCCGACAGTAGAATTAGGGGTACAAGATACCCACCTGAGAGAAAAGAAAAAGAAAATATAGAGCATCTCATTCTCCTCAAAAAGTTTCAAAAGAGCAAGAAAGGTATGTATCCCCTCAAAAGAGCATAAGTAGAATTAGGCTTTCACCATTGTTGTCACCATCATCACCATACACCATTCATTCGCCACACATGCACATCTTGATTTGACTTATTGACTTGTTCTTCTGGATCCATGGTTTGACTATGCAATAAATGTCTTGTAAGTATGTATTAGCTGTCTCCCACCTATGAGCTCCAGATATCAAAACTTTATTAGAGTAGGGTGAGAGAGAAGGCAATGCCACTATGCCTTATACCACAAATACCACATACTTTGAGAGAAGTCATATACCATTACTGCCTTGGCAAGGATCCAGAAATACCACAAAAGAGAGACTAGAGAGAGTCTTACAAGGAATCTCTGAGTTTTATTTAAAAATCTGCAAAAACTCCAGAGCTATAGTTAATCGAAGAACAAGAGACATGGTGCTTGACTAGACCGTTCTATCTTTTAACTGCTCAAGAAACAAGTGACGGTTACAAGTCCCATGGTGAAAGGTAAATGTGTAAGTTTTAAGTCTTAACAGTTTACCCTAACCCAGAGATGAGTTCTTGTTTAAACGCATGTGTATCTTTAAGTTATGAAACCACTGCAGAAACTCTTGAGTCCATCTTTGCTCAGGGACGAGCAAAGGTTAAGCTTGGGGGAGCTTGTTGACGGTCCTTAATGCTCACATTTAACCATCAACTAATCATAGAAAAGGATCCAAATGCAACCAACACCTAGACTTAGGGTTTTATCTGACAGAATTCCACGAGTTTTAGTGTTTGTCTATTTCTGCAGGGGGTTATCAGGAAATATGGAAGAAAGGCCCACACGTCGGGTTTACATAGAGATATTAACGTGCCGCGCAATTTTCTATCATCTAGAAGACTCCAGAAGCCACGGGACCGAAGCGGAGGCCGAGAGGGCTCAGGCACAGGGCGCCCGCCCTAGTCTCTTGGGCGCCCGCCCACTTCCAGAGACCAATTCGGTCACGTTTCGCGGACAACGCTCCACCGACCTAAAGGATCAAGGAAAACCGTGCGATCAATGTCGGTTTGATCCGACGGCCCAGATTCACTTGAAGGGACTATAAAACCAGACCCCCTGGCCCCTGGAGATCATACCTCTTCTACAGAATCAAAGTTAGGGTTTCAATTCTTCATCCAAGTAGAGAGGATCCCTCTAGTTCTTCTAGTTCTACCTCTAGTTCATCTAGATCTAGTTCTAGTTCATCTAGTTCTAGTTCTAGTTCTTCTAGTTCTAGTTCTAGTTAGTTCTAGTTGTAATCTAGAAAATAGGGAGAGAGAAGAGGAGAGCGGAGGAGGAGCCAGATCTGTCGGATCTTCCTCAACATTATACTTTTGCAGCATCTGGTTCGTTCTTCATCGTTCTCCAGGTTCTTCAATTCATAACTCCTGAGTTCTCTAATTACTTTTATTTACATTCAAGTTATTTATTGGATTCCCGCTTGCATCAAGTGCTCTAGTCTTTATAACGCTAGAGTAGTAATTAATAGATTAGACGTGGTGTTTAGTCTTGTGATTACCTGGAATTGCACCCAATCCTACGGATTGTTGTGGTAGCCCTAGGGTAGTGACAGCCCTAACGGTCGACGTATTCCACCACGTTCGGATCGGTGTTTGTAGGACCGTAGTCAGACCTTCCTAGCCCCCTTCTCATCTCTTTCTGTGGTTAGTGCTCTGATGTCCCGATATAGATAATCTTGAAGTAATTCTTGATTCTTAGATCAACTAGAGAACTCTCAGGAAACTTCCTCTCTTCCCACCAAAAATAATTATATAGTTATCCTTGGGCGATCTTGGATCTTAATTAGTACACTCACGTTCTCTGTGGAAAATCGATACTCTGGAATACTCCCGGGTGAAAGCTACATCGGTATCCGTGCGCTTGCGGATTTTTCTGTTTGCGTATAAAATACCCAACAATCATGATAAGCTTTGAGTAGATGATGATGCTTATGCTATGCACATGATTAATGCAACCATAACAATGGGGTGTTACACTAGTCTTCTTTGATCCTTGAATTCTGTAGAGCTCAAATAGACAACAAAGCTTTGTGGAACTGGTTAAGTGTTAGCATAAATATCTAGCCTTTATCATGTTGAGCCTCCTCAATAAATATTACTCTATTTAGTAGGATCATTAATCTATTTTTATATTTTTATTTTTATAGGACAGGAATATATTTATTTCATTTTTTACGCCACCACAGTGAATGTACTTATGGGTTTTATGCCATGAGCATACTCACATGGGCTTACTATTTTTAACATTTTTATTTTCTTTTTGAGATGATATGAACCTAATTAACTAAGCAAACTATTTTAAATAATTGAAAGAAAAGGATAACTACCAAGTTTACCTCTTGGCAAGGCGTTCGGTGTTTTTAAGTCCTCCGAACGGGACTCTCCTGTATTCTGAGTCATCCTAGGATTCGCTCGATGGCGTAGTCGGTGGTTCCGGCGGCGCCTGCTCTTCATGTATAACTATCTTCTCTCTCCACACCTGACTCAGTGCTACGATCTCCTCAGGACAGTTCTGTTCAAGTTGTATGTCTTCAGACCTTACAACTTCTCCTTCATAGTCTGCCCATCCGTCCTTGATAATTTGCCTCCTCTGGTTGCGGTTGCGTCGTCTTCTTCTTGTCCTGACCTGCTTAGAGTCTTCAACTATATGGTTAGGGTCAGCAAAATAGCAGCGTACCTTCTCAGAGGGGAAATGCATGTGGACTCCGCAGGTTCCAAAGTAGATGATTGCTTTAACGGTGCTAAGGAACGGTCTTCCAAGGATGATGGGTGGATTGTACTCGTCTTCTCCCATGTCAATAACCTTAAAATCATCTGGAGCAGATAAGTGACTGCGGCCATTATGTTGACGTCAGATCCGGTGTCGTAGAGTGTCTTCTGCAAGTTGTATCCATTAATGGAGCACTGGATGCTTGGTATATCTGGGTCATCCTTTTTGGTCAAGAACAGTGACTTAGATCGACGATCTTGACCTCCTTGAACTGTAGTGACCATCTTAGCTGACTTGGTCCACATTTGCTTGTTCCTGTTCCTCTTGTTGGTCCTCTTCCTTGGTTCATGTCGGGATTGCTCTAGAATTTGTGTAATCTTGTTCTTGAAGGAAAACGTCTCATTTCTCCCTTTGATGTAGAAACTGATCTTGGCAGCGCTAGCGTGGATGACAGCTCCCGAGGTGTTCAGGGATGGCCTCCCTAGGATGATGGGTGCCCTCTCATTAGTACCAGTCTCTATCACCACGAAGTCTGCTGGGGCGTACAAGGTACCAACTCGGACGCAGAGGTTCCTGGGCATAATGTTGATGCTGGAGCCAAAGTCGCAGAGTGCTTCTAGGAAGTCCACCATGCCGATGGAGATCGGGATGACGGGGCGTCCTGGATCACCTCTCTTGACTGGCAGAAGGTCAGTAATTACTTCCAAAACGGGGTTACTCCAGTAGTTATGTCCTCAAGCATCTCAGGGCAGTGATTGCCTGAGTGTCCAGTATCTCCAGTATGTTTGTGCTCGTAGATCTAGGTTCTTCACTTGGTGAGTCTGGGAGTTGTAAAAGTCCTTCATATTTTGCTCGAAGTGTACCTGCTCATAAAGACAAGGCAGAGATCAAGTGCATGGGCCCTGTTGGTGGAAAGCACCAACAGAACCAAAAGTGTATTTGTTCTCTCTAACCTTAAGCATAGCAAGACAAAGTTGATGGATAATAAGATCATGAGTGTAGCATTTAAAACATTTGTTAGATCAGATTGCTCAACCTAATGGAAAGATAATCTATCTATACTTATGTGTTTTCTCTTTTTTATATATATGTCTTCCAAAGACTGAGTGTGCAACACTTTAGCTCATATGATTAGGAGTGTGGGATCACAAAGGTGGAAGGACTAAACATGTTGAATCAGTTGGGTTGGTTAATCTAGATTTGTAAATCATACATGTTTGTCTCTTTTATTCATGTGAACGCCAGAACCAAGGAGAAGCTTATAGAAGTGATAGTCAAGTACCTTAAGATGTTACCTTACTTGAAGAGTGATGGTACAGTATCACCTTGTGGAAGTTTTCCTTTCTTAGCGGTTATGCATCGTGTTTGTGGCACCCTCCATGGATCATCTCTTGTGAGCTTTGCCTTCCATGTGTAAATTGTTAAACTTCATGTGTCTCTCCCTTTCTCTCCAATGTGAGTTTATCTCAGGACTTCCCAGGTCGATATTGAAAGTACTCCTGCAGTGGTTAGTCCAACAGAATATCCAATATCTACTATAGCAAACTATCGGCTCAAAAATCAACCTAGACACCATATCCAATTTGATTTAGTAGGGCATTTTAACCTAAGCATCATGCTTAATTTAAAATCCTTTGGAAGTAAGATCAGCATTCCTAAACTAAGCACCATGCTTAATTAAGAGATAAATGAAACTACTCCAAACCTGGACATATACTAAAGCAAATAAAGGTAGCATGAGAGCCTTTATAAAGATCTACTCAAGTGGAGATGAAGTAGTGTGATTAGTATTTAACAAAATGAGCATGTCTCAAAGGTAGGGACAACCAACATAGAAACATGGCAAAGGATGTTTTTATGTAAAGTACTCCCCCAAGCTTGAATTTTGAAAAATTCAAGTTTGGATGAATTGAATTCAATGTTGTATGATGATTGGTTGGACATACCTTGTGCTTGTCATTCATCCGATCTTCTTGCTCCAATCCTGGAAAGGTTAGTGACAAGAATACCCGAAGGAATATTTTCACAATTATCCTCATATGCTCAATACACAAGGTAATGTTGCAAATAATTAAAAGCTCATGTTACAATCTGATCAGTGCTTGTTTTAGGACACTAAGCTTGTCCTTGGGAAACCATCAATTTATGACGGCGAAGTGGTTTCCCCTCCAACGCTGACCTATATCAAGATCAACTCAACGAGATCTGCAATATTTAATATAGACATATGCATCGACAACCACCCTTTTAAAGTTTTTATAAATAGAAAGGATGAGGGGGTTGGAGATCTCGAATGTGGTAATGTTGGAAAAACCAATGGATTGGGAAAATGTTGCATATGAGCATGGAGTAAATGAAGTGGCTATGAAATAAATTCCATGCTCATTAATGCTTAGAGTGAAATCCATGTGGTATGGTGAAAATGATAAGGTGGGTGTGGTAAAAAAGGAAAAGAAAAAGGATACACGGACGACTTGGTTCGAAACTAGCACAGCTACCGTTCCCCGGCAACGGCGCCAGAAAACTTGTTGGGTATTTTAAACGCAAACAGAAAAAATCCGCAAGCGTACGGATACCGATGTAGCCTTCACCCGGGAGTATTCCAGAGTATCGATTTTCCACAGAGAACGTGAGTGTACTAATTAAGAATCAAGATCGCCCAAGGATAACTATATAATTATTTTTGGTGGGAAGAGAGGAAGTTTCCTGAGAGTTCTCTAGTTGATCTAAGAATCAAGAATTACTTCAAGATTATCTATTTTGGGACATCTGAACACTAACCACTGAAAGAGATGAGAAGGGGGCTAGGAAGCTCTGACTACGGTCCTACAAACACCGATCCGAACGAGGTGGAATACGTCGACCGTTAGGGCTGTCACTACCCTAGGGCTACCACAATAATCCGCAGGATTGGGTGCAATTCCAGGTAATTGCAAGACTAAACACCACGTCTAATCTATTAATTACTACTCTAATGTTTCAAAGATTAGAGCACTTGATGCAAGCGGGAATCCAATAAATAACTTGAATGTAAATAAAAGTAATTAAAGAACTTAGGAATTATGAATTGAAGAACGTGGAGAACGATGAAGAACGAACCAGTTGGTGCAAAAGTACAATGTTGAGGAAGATCCGACAGATCCGGCTCCTCCTCTGCTCTCCTATTCTCTCTCCCTATTTTCTAGATTACAACTAGAACTAACTAGAACTAGAACTAGAGGAACTAGAACTAGAACTAGATGAACTAGAACTAGAACTAGATAAACTAGAGGTAGAACTAGAAGAACTAGAGGGATCCTCTCTACTTGGATGAAGAATTGAAACCCTAGCTTTGATTCTGTAGGAGAGGTATGATCTCCAGGGGCCAGGGGACCTTGCTTATATAGTCTTTTCAGATGAATCTGGTCCGTCGGATCAAACCGACATTGATCGTGTGGTTTTCCTTGAAGTATTAGGTCGGTGGAGCATGATCCCCGAGCTTCACCCTGATTGGTCCAGGGGGGAGGGCGGGCGCCTAGTAAGGGAGGGCGGGCGCCCAGTGCCTGGCCCCGTCACGTCTCACGTTCGCTCCCGTGGCTTCTGGACTCTTCTAGATGGTAGATAATTGCGCGTCAAGTTAATATCCCTATGTAAACCCGACATGTGGGCCTTTCTTCCGTATTTCCTGATAACCCCCTGCAGAAATAGACAAACACCAAAACTCGTGGAATTCTGTCAGATAAAACCCTAAGTCTAGGTGTTAGTTGCATTTGGATCCTTTTCCATGATTAATTGATGGTTAAATGTGAGCATTAAGGACCGTCAACACCTTGGAAGATATAAATGTTAAAATGGATAGTTTCTCATCTGCCATTAATGACCAACTTGAGTATAATAAAAAGATAGAAATAAAGATAGCATAGTTGGCTGCTGCATTGCCTGTTGCCACTAACCCTGAGCAGGTAAAGAATATCACTACAAGGAGAGGGAGTTCTACCAAAGATCCTCCCTACCCAAAAGGTACCAAAAGGCAAGTGGTAATACCATCAACATTACCCACAATTTTGGAGAATGATAACGACATTCCTAGCTTTGATGAATGGCAGGCACGCCAGTGCCACGCACTGAACCCTGGGATGTATCCTCCGTTCCATCCAACCTACCATCCATATGGGTACTATCCACCACCACCATTCATACCCATAGGAGAAGGTCCCTCAGGTGAAGCTCCAAGGCATTCATTCAGTACCTGTGGAGAAAGGACAGAAGACGAAAACAAGGCTTTGAGCAAGGATGAAGGTCTGATGCTTCTGGGTTCTTCTATACCCATCAACATTGCAATGAACAAATGGCGTTCCAATCCTACGTCCACACCTCTCTTGCTCATAATTAGCAGAATTGGATGACCAACGTCAGTGGAACCAACACACCACTCAGACATTGGCCTCTATTCAGGAAGGGCAAGACCAAGCCAATAGCACTCTAAGTGACATCTTCGCGTTCCTATAGATCCCGAAAGAAGACTAGCTTGGGGGAGGACCCCCATTATCAAGGTAAGTTTTATTTTCCCTACATTTCAATTTGTTTCCTTTCTCTTTTATAAATTTAGAAAATCAAATAAATATTTGTTATTTAATTCGTCTAAGTTTGAGTTTACTTAAAAATGAAAAGCAAATAAAAAGGGTGTGTAATATAAGTTTGCTTTTCTGCTAAGTTTGCTATAAATAAAATATGTAGAGATGAAGAAGGCATGATGGAAATGATGAATAGTTGCTCTGCCTTAATTCTTTTCAAGTACCTAGTTTTAAATTTGGATTCTCCCAAGGATTGGATATACTGTTAGACAACTGAATTTACTCTATTCTTTAAACCTGTGGGATCATATGCTTAAACTAAGTCTAGGTAGTTGATGGATATGATATGATATAGTCTGAGCTGCTGTTTATAATGTTCCTAGTGCTACTAAATTCTAGAGATTTATTTTATGGAATTTAAAATGATTCATGATGAGTTCTATGGATGATAGAGAGTATAAAATTCCTACCACAGCCATATTTATTTAGAATAGGAAGCCTCCACATATATGTAGGGCTTTTTGTTTGCTGGAGCTGTGTGACCCTTAAGAACTCATCATGTGACTAATCCCGGCATCACATACACTCATGTTCACTTTTTGCTGCTTCCACTCTAGAAGTATGACCACATATACTTACACTGAGAGAGAACACCAAAAATATTTCCCTTGCTTATTTGCTAGCCAATTATCTTAAGTTCAATGCTCCAAGTTTTATCTCTTATTCAACTACAAAATATTTGTTACAAAAAGAATTGATGGGCTGCAAGAAAATTAATGGGAAAAAGTTCCATGAAAGAAAGAAAGAAAATGAAAGATCTATGAGCCCAAGTTTGTTATCAAAATTTCATGTTCAAAGTTAGAGGAATTATTCCAAGTAAAGGAGCATCAGAATTATTTTTGCACCCCTTCTCCTTTCACAAATATTCTTTAGTTTAGCATCCACATATAAAACCACACATGCAGAAACTGGTTGGTTATGTGGTGAGTTTATTTGGATCCATGGTTCGATCAGACCCAATGCATTAGCTATCTCCACACCTATGAGCTAAACATAAGCTTTATTAGATATAGGGTGTGAGAGAGAAGGCTACAAATGCCTTGTGCCATAAATACTACATATCATGAGAGCAAGAAAGAAGGCATCACTCTTTTCAATGCCTTAGAGAGGATCCAAAAATACCACATAATGAGAGACTTGAAAGGATCATACTAAAGAACTCTGAGTTTTATTTTGAAAATTATAAAAACTCTAGGATAGAGGTAGAACAACAGAGCATGAGACAACAGTGCTTGACTTAATTGTTCTATCCTTCAACTGCTCAAGACCCAAGTATAGGTAGAAGTCCCATAGTTGGAAGAAACATGAGTGATTTTGGAAGTTATGATAGTTCACTCTAGTCTAAGGATGAGTTCTTACATAAAGCATGTGTACTTGTGAGGTGTGAAAGCATTGTAGCAACTCCTGATTCATCCTTTGTAGCTATTTGCTTAGGGACAAGCAAAGGGCAAGCTTGGGGAGTTTGTTGACGGTTGTTAACCATCAAAATTATATGTCAACAAAGGATAAGAAAGGGGACAAAAACTGAACATCACCATAGACTTAGGATTTTTACTGACAATTTCCACGAGTTTTGGTGAATGTCTGTTTCTACAGGGGGTTATCAGAATAACAACTAAAGGAGGTCCATATGTCGGATTTACATAGGGAGAAGACCTGAACGTCAACTCTAGATGACACTAGAAGACTCGGAAAGGTGTGCCCTGGAAGTTGGGGCCCACCTGCCATAGGGCAGGGGTGGGCGCCTAGAGGGGGTAGGGGCGGCCACCCTAGGTCTACAACCAATCAGGTGCAGTCTCGTAGATCCTGCCTCCAGCGACTTTGAGGATTAATCTTAAGCGCACGTTTATGTCGGTTTGATCCAAGGGTTGTGGTGCTTCGTAGGGGGCTATAATACAAGCCTACCCCCCTTTTAAAAAGCTTAGAATTGAGAAAGAAAAACACAATTATATTTTTATTCTCATCTAAGAATTAGAGAGAACCATCAGAGCTAGTGATTAGAGATAGATTTGCTACTCATAATCTTCATCTTATATATAGGATTAGATTAGATAGAGGAAGAGTCTAGCGCCTGTGCTCAGAATTTCTAGATCTTTGTCATTAGAGATTGGTATTATCTTTTATCTCTCTTTTGACTTTATTCTAAATATTTTTATGCTTCTATTTATTATGTTCCTAGTTTATTCTAGTTCTACATTTGATATGGTTATGATTGATAATGAGTTTATGTATATGTTTGCAAAGCGCTTAGCCCTCTTCGCAGGAGAATTATGTGATACATGTCATGTAAGCATGGTGCTTAGATGTCGTTTATCTGCAATTACACCCTATTGGTCGGGTTGTGTGGTAGATCGCAGAAGTGACAGTTCTGTTAAGTCCTTTGTATTCCATCCCCGTTGGTAGGACAGGTAGAACTAAAGTTGCGTAGGAAGTCCAGCTTTGTCTTGACTTTTTATAGAAATGTTCCTTATATATAAATGAAGAGTCTTTTGTTCTATATATTATAATGTAGCATTAGAGTAGATGAATGACTTGATAAATTATTACTACATAGGATTTTCTATCTCTTGAACTAATCGGACATCTGTTTAATATTAAGCTGAGTAGTCTATATGTAGTCTCTATATTCCCTGGGCTTCTATATTTTATATATCATATATCTATGGTTTACCATCTGCTATTAATGACCAACTTGAGTATAATAAAAATATAGAAATAAAGATAGCAAAGTTGGTGTTGGGTATTCTTAACGTCATTACCAAAAGTAGACTTAGTTTTCTAATTCTAATAACGGCGTCAAAAATGCTAAACCTATCCCTCATACCACTTAAGCCAAGTTGTCATCCCCAGCATGACATGAGAGACGCGGTATTGACATATGCAATTGCTCATCTAAATAAATAATAAATGGGATCTGCAAGCGCACAGATTAATACCGATGTAGCATTTTAACCGGGAAGTATTCCACGAATCGTTATTTATATTTTTACCACTGGGAAGGGATTAGCAATCATCAATATTGATTATAGAATGGAATATAAGATTGAGTATCTATCATTGCATATATAATTGAGAACATCTATCTATCTCTTTCATACAGGGATAAGTGTCACATAAAAGATATATAAAGTAATGAATAGCGACAAAGGTAATTAATCTGATAAGCATAACTTAGCCACATAATGAATATGATAAGCACCTCAATTAGATATTCTAGCAAGTCATTAGCATGGAGTTAGAACGAACTACAAGAATATTTCCTAAGTTATTCTCAACTATACAGTCTAGCATATCATAGTTAGTGCAATTATACTTAGCAATCATTGCGAGACAAGACTACGCCCATGCATAGTGATATTAGCAAGGAATATGAGAAACATCGTAATCACTCCCCTGTAATAATGTTGCTCTGCCAGCCCAATACACGAGAGGGGGACTATATAAGAATCCATAGAGCTGTCACTAACACGAACTACCCATCGATCTAGCATATAGGGTACAATCATAGATAAATACGATATAAGCACCACGCCTACACAATATCTATCATTTACCCATAGATCCGATGGATAAACGCTATACGATCCTAAACATGTATATAAATCCAATCTAACTAAGCCAAGTATATAACTATGATAGACTAAGAACAATATAATTGCGAATATAAACAAGTAGAGCAAAGTCATAATCAATATATTGAAGTAGAACAAAGTCATATTCATAATATTGAAGAACAAAGATGAACAATTGGAGAACAATAGAGAATTACCAAGAATCCTCTTGACAGATCCGGAAACCAATCGAAGATTGACTCCTTCTAGTTCTAATCCTATGTAGCTATGCTAATCTAGATGTCTAATTGATGTGGTGGCTCTAGGCTTGATTAGAGGCTTCTTCTCCGTTGATGAAAAATGAATTAGGGTTGAGAGCTCCCCTCCTCCAGGGGCCAGGGGTCTGGTTTTATAATCCTTCCAAGTGAATATGGGCCGTCGGATCAAACCGACATTGATTGAACGGTTATCCTTGATCCTTTAGGTCGGTGGAGCTTAATCCCGAAAGAGAGTCCTGATTGAACTCTAAAGGGGGGCGAGTGCCCTGGTCTTTCTTCCGTATTTCCTGATAACCCCCTACAGAAATAGACAAACACCAAAACTCGTGGAATTCTGTCAGATAAAACCCTAAGTCTGGATGTTGATTGTATTTGGATCCTTTTCTTTATTTATTTGATAATTAAATTTGGTACTTAAGGACCATCAACAAACTCCCCCAAGCTTACCCCTTGCTCGTCCCTGAGCTAGGATAATCTCAGCGATGGATCAGAAGTTGTTGTAATGCCTTTAAAAGTTGACGGTACACATGCTTTTAAATAAGATCCTATCTCTGAGTTAGAGTAAACTGTCAAGACTTAAAACTTATTCATTTTACCTTTCACCATGGGACTTGTAACTGTCACTTTTGTCTTGAGTAGTTAAAAGATAGAACAGTCTAGTCAAGTGCCATGTCTCTTATTCTTGATCAGCTATAGCTCTGGAGTTTTTTGTAGATTTTCAAATAAAACTCAGAGGTTCCTTGTATGACTCTCTCAGATCTCTCTTTTGTAGTATTTCCGGATCCTTACCAAGGTAGTAATGGTATATGCCTTCTCTCAATGTATGTGGTATTTGTGGTATGAAGCATAGTGACATTGACTTCTCTCTCATCCTACTCTAATAAGGCTTTTATATCTAGAGGTCATAGGTGGGAGATAAAGTATACATACTCACAAGACATTTATTGTATAGTCAAACCATGGATCCAAAGAAACAAATCAATAAGTCAAATCAAGATGTGCATGTGTGGCGAATGAATGGCGTATGGTGATGATGGTGATAACAACAGTGAAAGTCTAATTCTAGTTTTTGCTCTTTTGAGGGGATATATACCTTTCTTGCTTTTTGAAACTTTGTGATGAGAATGAGATGCTCTTCTTTTTCTTTCCTCTCAGGTGGGTATTTTGTAACCCTAATTCTACTGTCGGACACTCGTCCATTTTTACCTCTTGTCTTACTTTCTCTTTTCTTTCGAGGTTCCGGGCACTTGCCCCTTTTTATTTCCTCGTATTATTTTTCTCTCTCTTTTTTTAGAGCACTCATCTCATGAGATAATAATATAGCAAGTGGTAGTAACCAAGATAAGTTGGGCATTTATTTCATAGGGGAAAAACATAAATGTTTTTGGCTTTTCTCTCCCAGATTAGGAGTAGAATATTTTTGGGTGGTTCTGGAGATGGAAATGAGTGGATATATGTGGATGCGTACTTCCGGAGTAGAAGCAGCATATGTGAGTGAATGTGCAAGTGAATCTTAATTTTAACCACATGACAAGCTCCTAAAGTGACAACTTCATTGATTCTTATATAGTCCCCCTCTCGTGTATTGGGCTGGCAGAGCAACATTATTACAGGGGAGTGATTACGATGTTTCTCATATTCCTTGCTGATATCACTATGCATGGGCGTAGTCTTGTCTCACAATGATTGCTAAGTATAATTGCATTAACTATGATATGCTAGACTATATAGTTGAGAATAACTTAGGAAATATTTTTGTAGTTCGTTCTAATTCCATGCTAATGACTTGCTAGAATATCTAATTGAGGTGCTTATCATATTTATTATGTGGCTAAGTTATGCTGATCAGATTAATTATCTTTGTCACCATTCATTACTTTATATCCTTTATGTGACACTTACCCCTGTATGAAAGAGTTAGATAAATGTGCTCAATTATACATGAAATGATAGATACTCAATATCATATTCCATTCTATAACCAATATTGATGGTTACTAATCCCTTCCCAGTGGTAAAAATATAAATAACGGTACATGGAATACTTCTCGGTTAAAATGCTACATCGGTATTAATCTGTACGCTTGCAGATCCCATTTATTATTTATTTAGATGAGCAATTGCATATTTCAATACCGCGTCTCTCATATCATGCTGGGGATGACAACTTGGCTTAAGTGGTATGAGGGATAGGTTTGGCATTTTTGGCACCGTTATCAGAATTAGAAAACTAAGTTTACTTTTGGTAATGATGTTAAGAATACCCAACAAGCATTTTTGGCGCCGTTGCCGGGGAAGGTTGATTACTAATCAAGAATGAATATAGGATTTTGAGTTATCATTCGCATCACTAATATGATTGAGCTTATCAATTCTCTCATACAGTTTTACCCTGATATTTTTCTATTTTTATCTTATGCAGGGTAATGTATGAATAGAAGACATCTTCTAGGAAATTTTGTTGACAATCCTGAAGCATTATTGAGAAAAACAAGAGCCAAGCTCAAGAAAAGATCATCAACACTTTTGCAAGAAGCTTCATCCAATCAAGAAGATCACCGGAACTTGACTTCAGAGTTCGAAGCCATGGCGAACAAATCGATCCGTGAGTTCTCAGCTCCCACTACGAATAACATCTGCACTGGACCTGCTGCAGAGATCGATGGCAACTTTGAGGTCAAGCCTGGACTTAACAACATGGTGCAATCCAACCAGTTCTGTGGGAAGGCACACGAAGATGCTAGTGCTCATCTCCAACACTTCCTAGAGATTTGCACCACATTCACAATATCAGGAGTCCCCAGAGATGCTATACTACTTCGCCTCTTCCCATTCTCACTGTTAGTAAGAGCAAAGCAGTGGTTTTACACTACAAAGGAGAAGAATACTACGTGGGCACTCTGCTCCACAAACTTCCTGGCTAAGTTCTTTCCCATGGGCAAGACCAATGCTCTCCGTGGGAAGATTACAAGTTTTCAGCAACAACATGATGAATCTGTTCTAGAAGCATGGGAGCGCTTCCAAGACTACATCCTAGAATGTCCCCATCATGGAATGGAGAGTTGGCTACTGATGCAGACATTTTATCATGGGCTCGGCAACAGTGCTCTAGAGACCATGGATGCTGCAGCCGGAGGAGCATTCCTATCACTTACCATATCACAAGCCACAGCTCTTGTGGAGAAGATGGCATCCAATCAAAGCTGGAATGAAGAGAGGACCCAGACACGCAAGAAAGGTGGAGGTATGCATCAGCTCAAGGAGGTAGACATGCTATCTGCAAAGCTAGACCTGCTCATGAAGAAGCTCGATGATAGAGCTGGAATTAAGAAAGAAGTTATACACATCTACGACTCTCATATGACTTGTGAGGAGTGTGGAGACACTAGACACTCAGGCAATCACTGCCCTGAGATGCTTGAGGATGTGAACTACATCAACAATAACAACAACAACTATTACAATCGTCCTCAACAAAATCAAGGTTGGAATCAACAAAGGCCTAACCACTCAGGTAATTATCAAGGTAATAATTCTTACAACAATAATAATAATTTTCTACCTCTGAGAGAGTTAGTGTCTAATCAAGGAAAGCTAATGGATAACCTATCTAAGAATTTGGCATCTAATGATAAAATGATAGAAAATATAAATAATAGAATGAATAATTTCTCTAGTGCCATCAAGAATCAAATTAGCTTTAATAAAATGATTGAATCTCAGTTAAATCATATAGCTACCATTGTTCCTGCTACTAACCCCGGTATACCATCACAACCGGAAGGATTAGAATCTGCAAATCTTGTAGACATGTTTGATGCAGGTAATTGGAGTAGCCCCGTCACTGAAGTTACTACGGACCTTCTGCCGGTCAAGAGATGCGATCAAGGACGCCCCGTCATCCCGATCTCCATCGGCATGGTGTACTTCCCAGAAGCACTCTGCGACTTTGGCTCTAGTGTCAACATTATGCCCAGGGTACTCTATGAAAAATTATTTACATATCCTTTATTAGAGACAACCATGTGTTTGCAGTTTGCAGATCAGACGATAAGTTTTCCAAAAGGAATATTGAAGAACCTTTGTGTTTGAGTTGGTACCTTATATGCCCCAGCAGACTTCGTGGTGATAGAGACCGGTAATGATGAGAGGGCACCCATCATCTTAGGGAGGCCATTCTTAAACACATCGGGAGCTGTCATCTACGCTAGTGCTGCCAAAATCAGTTTCTACATCAAAGGGAAGAAGGAGACATTTTCCTTCAAGAATAAGACTACACAAATCCCAGAGCAATCTCGACATGAATCAAGGAAGAAGACCAATAGGAGGAACAGGAACAAGCAAGTGTGGACCGAGTCAGCTAATATGGTCACTGCAGTTCATGGAGGCCAAGATCATCAACTTAAGTCACCATTTTTGACCAAGAAGGATGACCCAGGAATGCCAAGCATCGATTGCTCCATAAATGGATACAACTTCTACAAGACGACTTGTGACACCGGATCGGGCGTCAACATAATGCCCGCAGTCACCTATCGGCTTTTGTTTGGAACCATGCCCCTAAAACCAACATACATTCAACTCTAGATGGCAGATCAAACGTTTTGAGAAGTTAAAGGAATGTAACTGATGTCCCTATCAAAATAGACGATCATTTTGTCTACACAGACTTTCAGGTTATCGACATGGGAGAAGACGATTACGATCCACCCATCATCCTTGGAAGACTGTTCCTCAGCACCGTTAAAGCAATCATCTACATTGGAACCGAAGAAGTCCATATGCACTTCCCCTCAGAAAAGGTACACCACTATTTTACTGACCCTAACTATATCGTTGAAGACTCTGAGCAGGTCATAAAACGACGCAGCCGCAACGAGAGGAGGGAAATCATCAAGGACGGATGGGCAGACTATGAAGGGGAAGTGGTAAGGTCAGAAGACATACAATTTAAACAGAACTATCCTGAGGAGACCGTAGCACCAAGTCAGGTGTGGAAAGAGACGATAACTATACATGAAGAGGAGGCGCCGCCGGAAGTACGGACTACGCCACCCAACGAATCCCAGGACAATTGAGAAAACGGAGAGTCCCGTTCGGAAGACTTAAAAACACCGAACGTCTTGCCAAGAGGTAAACTTGGTAGTTATCCTTTCCCTTTCAATTATTTAAAATAGTTTGCTTAGTTAATCATGTTCATACTATCCTAAAAAGAAAATAAAAATGTTAAAAAATAGTAAGCCCCATGTGAGTATACGAGTGGCATGAAACCCATAAGTACATTCACTGTGGTGGCATAAAAATAAAATAAATATTTCTTTTCTGCTTTATAAAATGAAAATATAAAAATAGGGAGTAACATTTATTGAGGAGGCTCAACATGATAAAGGCTAGATACTTATCCTAACACTTAATTAGTTCCACAAAGCTTTGTTGTCTATTTGAGCTCCACAGAATTTAAGAATCGAGAAGACTAGCAGACGGAGGACATTCTAATCGCTGTCAAGATACTGCCGACTTTCAAATACACCTCTGCCACCTGCTAGCTACATCAAGAGAAATTATGTCAAAATTCAGCTTGGGGGAGAGCACCCCCATTTATCCCACTAAGTATTTCTATCTATCTTTATACTTATACTATATTAAAATATAGATATACATAACTATGGAAAACCAAATAAAGATTTTGCGCATATATATATATATATTTTGCTAGTTTGTTTAATAAATAAATAAATAAATAAAGTGGCTATGCTAAACTGAATATTAATAATAAAACTCTAGCATGGATACGATGAATAGTTGCTCTGCCTAATTTTTAAATTTGAGTTCACTCTCAAGTTTAGACATAACTGTTATAATTTAAAGCTTGATCTAAACCTGAACTTGTGGGAAGAAAACTTGATCTGAAGTCTAAATTGTTAACGGATATGATATGGGAAGGTTGAGCTGCTGTTTATCTGTTTCTAGAGATGCTAGAATCCTGGAGAATTTTATCTTTGAAAATCTTTAAAATATTGCATGATGAGTTCCTGTATGATGAGAGTTTAAATTCATACCACAGCCATATATACATGCTTGCTAGACTTTGAGCCACACATTTACTTTTACTACTTATGAGCATTGAGTGTGGTCAGGCTGTGTAGACCCTTAGGAGCTTGTCATGTGGTTAAATCAAGATTCACTTGCACGTTCACTCACACATGCTGCTTCTACTCCGGAAGTACCATCCACATATATCCACCAATTTCCATCTCCAGAACTACCCAAAAATATTCTACTCCTAATCCGAGAGAGAATGGCCAAAAACATTTTTGTTTTCCTCTTTGAAATAAATGCTCAAGTTATCTTGTTACTACCACTTGCTATATTATCTCAAGAGATGAGTGCTCTCTTAAAAAAAGATACGAAGAAATAAAAAGGGACAAGTGCCCGAAACCTCAAAAGAAAAGAAAAAGTGAGACGAGAGGTAAAAATGGACAAGAGTCCGCAGTAGAATTAGGAGTACAAGATACCCACCTGAGAGAAAAGAAAAAAGAAAATATAGAGCATCTCATTCTCCTCACAAAGTTTCAAAAAGCAAGGAAGGTATGTATCCTCTCAAAGAGCAAAAGATTTAGACTTTCACCATTGTTATCACCATCATCACCATATACCATTCATTCGTCACACATGCACATCTTGATTTGACTTATTGATTTGTTTCATTAGATCCATGGTTTGACTATACAATACATGTCTTGTGAGTATATATATTTTATCTCCCACCTATGAGGTCCAGATATTAAAGCCTTATTAGAGTAGGGTGAGAGAGAAGGCAATGTCACTATGCCTTATACCACAAATACCACATACTTTTTGAGAGAAGGCATATACCATCCCTGCCTTGGTAAGGACCCAGAAATACTACAAAAGAGAGATCTAAGAGAGTCATACACGGAATCTCTGAGTTTTATTTGAAAATCTACAAAAACTTCAGAGCTATAGCTGATCAAGAATAAGAGACATGGCACTTGACTAGACCGTTCTATCTTTTAACTACTCAAGACAGAAGAGACGGTTACAAGTCCCATGGTGAAAGGTAAAGTAAGTAAGTTTTAAGTCTTGACAGTTTACTCTAACTCAGAGATGAGATATTATTTAGAAGCATGTGTACCGTCAACTTTTAAAGGTATTGCAACAACTTATGATCCATCGCTGAGATTATCCTTGCTTAGGGACGAGCAAGAGGTAAGCTTGGGGGAGTTTGTTGACGGTCCTTAAGTATCAAATTTAATTATCAAATAAACAAAGAAAATGATCCAAATGAAATCAACATCCAGACTTAGGGTTTTATCTGATAGAATTCCACGAGTTTTGGTGTTTGTCTATTTCTGCAGGGGGTTATCAGGTAATACGGAAGAAAGGCCCACACGTCGGGATTACATAGAGATATTAACGTGCCGCGCAATTATCTTACATCTAGAAGACTCCAGAAGCCACGGGAACGAAGCGGAGGCCGAACAGGGCCTGGCCCTTGGTGCCCGCCCAGGAGACCAGGGCGCCCGCCCACCTCTGGAGTCCAATCAGGACTCTCTTTCGGGATCAAGCTCCACCGACCTAAAGGATCAAGGATAACCGTTCAATCAATGTCGGTTTGATCCAACGGCCCATATTCACTTGAAGGGACTATAAAACCAGACCCCCTGGCCCCTAGAGGAGAGAGCCTCTCAACCCTAATTCATTATTCCTCAAGGTAGAAGAAGCCTCTGATCAAGCCTAGAGCCACCACATCAGTTAGACATCCAGATTAGCATAGCTACATAGGATTAGAACTAGAAGGAGTCAATCGTCGATTGGTTTCCGGATATGTCAAGAGGATTCTTGGTAATTCTCTAATTGTTCTTCTAAATGTTCATCTTTGTTCTTCAATATTATGAATATGACTTTGTTCTACTTCAATATATTGCTTATGACTTTGCTCTACTTGTTTATATTCAAGATTATATTGTTCTTAGTCTATCATAGTTATATACTTGGCTTAGTTAGATTGGATTTTTATACATGTTTAGGATCGTATAGCGTTTATCCATCGGATCCATGGGTAAATGATAGATATTGTGTAGGCGTGGTGCTTATACCGTATTTATCTGCGATTGTACCCAATATGCCAGATCGTGGGGTAGTTCGTGATAGTGACAGCTTCATTGATTCTTATATAGTACCCCTCTCATGTATTGGGCTGGCAGAGCAACATTATTATAGGGGAGTGATTACGATGTTTCTCATATTCCTTGCTAATATCAATATGCATGGGCATAGTCTTGTCTCACAATGATTGCTAAGTATAATTGCATTAACTATGATATGCTAGACTATATAGTTGAGAATAACTTAGGAAATATTCTTGTAGTTCGTTCTAATTCCATGCTAATGACTTGCTAGAATATCTAATTGAGGTGCTTATCATATTTATTATGTGGCTAAGTTATGCTGATCAGATTAATTATCTTTGTCACAATTCATTACTTTATATCCTTTATGTGACACTTACCCCTGTATGAAAGAGTTAGATAAATGTTCTCAATTATACATGTAATGATAGATACTCAATCTCATATTCCATTCTATAATCAATATTGATGGTTACTAATCTCTTCCCAGTGGTAAAAATATAAATAACGATACCTGGAATACTTCCCGATTAAAATGCTACATCAGTATTAATCTGTGCGCTTGCAGATCCCATTCATTATTTATTTAGATGAGCAATTGCATATTTGAATACCACATCTCTCATATCATGCTGGGGATGAGAACTTGGCTTAAGTGGCATGAGGGATAGGTTTGGCATTTTTGGCACCGTTATCAGAATTAGAAAACTAAGTCTACTTTTGGTAATGATGTTAAGAATTCCCAACAGCATGTATAATTGAGAACATTTATCTAACTTTTTCATATAGGGATAAGTGTCACATAAAGGATATATAAAGTAATGAATAGTGACAAAGATAATTAATCTGATCAGCATAACTTAGCCACATAATAAATATGATAAGCACCTCAATTAGATATTCTTGCAAGTCATTAGCATGGAATTAGGACGAACTACAAGAATATTTCCGAAGTTATTCTTAACTATACAGTCTAGCATATCATAGTTAGTGCATTTACTTAGCAATCATTGTGAGACAGGACTACACTCATGCATAGTGATATTAGCAAGGAATATGAGAAACATCGTAATCACTCCCCTGTAATAATGTTGCTCTGCCAGCCCAATACATGAGAGGGGGACTATATAAGAATCAATGGAGTTGTTGTTGATATTTGGTAATGCCATCAGGAAAATGATCCGCAAGCGCACGTATATCGGTGAGCACTTCACCCGGGAGGTTATCCAGAGTATCGTATTTATATTTCTACAACTAGGAGAAAGCGTGCATCTGACTAACCAAATCTATTACTACTACCCTTTAGGCTAAAAAGAATGTTTCTCGATGTGAGCGATGTATAGAGAAGACTGCAACCGTAGTCTCGTTCTAACCTTGGTAAGGATGATCTACTGTTCTATCGGGGAGGCTCACGGAATCTAGACACCACAGAGAATGTTCGACCCGCACCTATAAACCCTATCCGTCTTGCTAACAAGATGTGGGTTGCAAAGGTAACTCAGAAATGTCACGTTCCTCGCTACTACCATGATCCAGCTAGTCAGGGGATATCTATGAGTACCCTAGCCCAAACACCACGTTTATGCTAGCAATGATTACTCTAAACTCAACCGGAAGAGATTAAAGTAAACTCATGAACCAAAGAACAATAAAACAAGAACTTACTAGAATTTAGAAGTCGAATTACTGAAGAATCCTAGGAGCAAGCCTCGGGTTAGGAGAACTTGATCCCGTAGGTACAACCTCGGAGTAGACACCGATAGGCTGAGCTTCCTCCGATCTACACCTCCACTCTATCTCTCTCAATCTAGTAGATCTAGTCTACTCTCATATTGGATGCTAAGCCCTAAGTCTATTTAGAGGAGAGGTATTCCTTCGAGGGCTCCTCTCAACTCTATGATGAACTTGTTCTCCTCCAGGGGCCAGGGGGTCTGGTTATATAGTCCTTCCAAGTGAATATGGGCCGTCGGATCAAACCGACATTGATTGAACGTTTATCTTTGATCCTTTAGGTCCGTGGAGCGTAATCCCCGAAGGGAGTCCTGATTGGACTCCAGGTCACGGCGGGCGCCCTAGGGCGGAGGGCGGGCGCCCTGCCCACGGGCCTGTTCGCCTTCCCGTTCGTTCCCGTGGCTTCTGGAGTCTTCTAGATGAAAAAATTGCGCGGCACGTTAATATCTCTATGTAAACCCGACGTGTGGGCCTTTCTTCCGTATTTCCTGATAACCCCCTGGAGAAATAGACAAACACCAAAACTCGTGGAATTCTATCAGATAAAACCCTAAGTCTGGGTGTTCGTTGCATGTGGATCCTTTTCTTTATTTATTTGATGATTATGTTTGGTACTTAAGGAACGTCAACAACTCCCCCAAGCTTACCTCTTGCTCGTCCCTGAGCAAGGATGAATCAAGAGTTTCTGCAGTGGTTTCATGCCTTAAAAGTAAAATCTCATCTCTGAGTTAGAGTAAACTGTTAAGACTTAAAACTTACTCATTTTACCTTTCACCATGGGGCTTGTAACCGTCACTTGTGTCTTGAGCAGTTAAAAGATAGAACGGTCAAGTTAAGCACCATGTCTCTTGTTCTTTGATTAACTATAGCACTGGAGTTTTTTTGCAGATTTTCAAATAAAACTCAGAGATTCCTTGTATGACTCTCTCAGATCTCTCTTTTGTGGTATTTCTGGATCCTTACCAAGGCAGTAATGGTATATGCCTTCTCTCAAAGTATGTGGTATTTTTGGTGTGAGACATAGTGATATTGCCTTCTCTCTCACCCTACTCTAATAAGGTCTTGATATTCTGAGCTCATAGGTGGGAGAAAGATAATACATACTTACAAGACATTTAGTGCATAGTCAAACTATGGATCCAGAGAAACAAGTCAATAAGTCAAATCAAGATGTGCATGTGTGGCGAATGAATGGTGTATGGTGATGATGGTAATAACAATGGTGAAAGTCTAATTCTATTTTTGCTCTTTTAAGGGGATACATACCTTTCTTGCACTTTGAAGCTTTTTAGGGAGAATGAGATGCTCTATATTTTCTTTTTCTTTTCTCTCAGGTGGGTATCATGTACCCCTAATTCTACTCTCGGACACTTGTCCATTTTTACCTCTCGTCTCACTTTTCTTTTCTTTGAGGTTCCGGGCACTTGCCCCTTTTTATTTCCTCGTTTTTTTAGAGCACTCATCTCCTAAAATAATATAGCAAGTGGTAGTAACCAAGATAACTCGAGCATTTATTCCACAAGGAATAACAGGGATAGGATAATGTTTTTGGCTATTCTCTCAGAGATAGGAGTAGAATAATTTTGGGTGAATGTGGAGATGGAAATGAGTGGATGTATGTGGACGTGTACTTCCGGAGTAGAAGCAGCATGTATGAGTGAACGTGCAAGTAAATCTTGATTTTAACCGCATGACAAGCTCCTAAAGGTCTAAACAGCTTGACCACACTCAATGCTCATAAGTAATAAAAAGTAAATGTGTGGCTCAAAGTCTAGCAAGCATGTATATATGGCTGTGGTAGGAATTTAAACTCTCATCATATAGAAACTCATCATGTGTTATTTTAAAGATTTTCAAAGATAAAATTCTCTAGAATTCTAGCATCTCTAGGAACAGATAAACAGCAGCTCCACCTTCCCATATCATATCTGTTAACGACTTAGACTTTAGATCAAGTACTCTTCCCACAAGTTCAGGTTGAGAGGATGTTTAAATTATAACTTATGCCTAAACTTGAGAGACAGCTCAAACTTGAAAAACTAGGTATATGGCAGAGCAACTATATATCATATCCATGTAAGAGTTTATCATTTAAGTTCAGTTTGGCCTAGACACTTTATTTATTTATCTAGAAAACTAAGCAAATATATATATATATATATATATATATATATATATATATATATATATATATATATATATATATATATATATATATATATATATCTGTCTATATATATATATATATATATATATATATATATATATATATATATATATATATATATATATATATATATATATATATATATATATATATATATATATATATATATAAGCACAAAAAAAATCTTTATTTGGGTTTTCATGATTATGCATCTTTTTATTATTTGAGTAAAGTATAAACGTGAGTAGAAACACTTAGCTGGATAAATGGGGTGCTCTCCCCCAAGCTGGATTTTGACGTAATTTCTTCTAATATAGCTAGCAGGTGGTGGAGGTGTATTTGAAAGTCGACAGCACCCTGACAGTGATTAGGATGTCCTCCGTCTGCTAGTCTTCTTTGATCCTTGAATTCAGTGGAGCTCAAATAGACAACAAAGCTTTGTGGAAAATTGTTAAGTGTTAGCATAAAATCTCTTTGCCTTTATCATATTGAGCTTCCTCCTAATAAATTTTATTTAGCAAGATCATGCACTTATTATTTTTATATTTTTATTGTAAGATGAAAACATATTTATTTTATGCCACCACAGTGAGTGTATCTATGGGGTTTATGCCATGAGCATACTCACATGGAGCTTAGTATTTTTAACATTTTTATTTTCTTTTCGAGATGATATGAACCTGATTAACTAAGCAAACTATTTTAAATAGTTGAAAGGAAAAAGGATAACTACCAAGTTTACCCCTTGCCAAGGCGTTCGGTGTTTTTAAGTCCTCCGAACGGGACTCTTCGTTTTCTCAGTCATCCTGGGATTCGCTGGATGGCGTAGTCGGTGGTTTCGGCGGCGCCTCCTCTTCATGTATAGCTATCTTCTCTCTCCAAACCTAATTCGGTGCTACGGTCTCCTCAGGACAGTTCTGTTCAGGCTATATGTCTTCAGACCTCACCACTTCTCCTTTGTAGTCTACCCATCCGTCCTTGATGATTTGCCTCCTCTGGTTTCGGTTGCGTCGCCTTCTTCAGAGGGAAGTGCATGTGGACTTCTCCGGTTCCAATATAGATGATGGCTTTGATAGTGTTGAGGAACGGTCTTCCAAGGATGGTGGGTGGAACATAGTCGTCTTCTCCCATGTCAATGACCTGAAAATCATCTGGAGCTGAATATATATTGGTTGTAGGGGCATGGTTCCATGTAGGAGCTGATAAGTGACTGCGGCCATTATGTTGTCGTCAGATCCGGTGTTGTAGAGTGTCTTCTAAAAAGAGTATCCATTGATTGTGCACTCGATGCTTGGAACACCAGGGTCATCCTTCTTGATCAGGAACGGCGACTTGAGTCAACGATCTTGACCTCCTCCGACAAAGATCTAATGTTTTAAGTCTTCTGGACAAGACTTCTCACCGTCTTCATCCTTTAGGTGCATCATTTGATTAGGTTTGGACCATGACGTCTGCACCTCTTGATACGGAGTCACCCATGTTCTTTGTTTGCCCAGCAGTTCGAAGTGCGGTGTTGGCAATATCCTGCTCAGTGTGTTTGTGCTCGTAGATCCAGGTCCTTTACTTGGTGGAGTCTGGGAGTTGCAAAACTCCTCCATGTTTTGCTTGAAGTGTACCTGTTCATAGAGACAAGGCAGAGATCAAGTGCATGGGCCCTGTTGGTGGAAAACACCAACAGAACCAAAAGTGTATTTGTTCTTCCCTAACCTTAAGCATAGTGAGCAAGACAAAGTTGATGGATCTTGAGTGTAGCATTTGTCAGATCAGATGGCTCAACCTAATGGAAAGATAATCTATCTATATTTATGTTCTATTTATATCTTCCAAAGATTGAATGTGCAATACTTTTGCTTATATGATTAGGAGTGTGGGATCACGAAGGTAGTACTAAGAACAAAGATTAAAGGACTAAACATGCTGAATTAATTG
Source organism: Sorghum bicolor (assembly GCF_000003195.3). Classification (NCBI taxonomy): domain Eukaryota; kingdom Viridiplantae; phylum Streptophyta; class Magnoliopsida; order Poales; family Poaceae; genus Sorghum; species Sorghum bicolor. Next base: position 30,499,563 of record NC_012875.2, read on the forward strand.
GGTTGGTTAATTTGGAGTTACAAATCATGTTTGTCTCTTTATCTTATGTGAACGCCGCAACCAAGGAGAAGCTTATAAAAGCGATAGTCAAGTACCTTAAGATGTTACCTTAATTGAAGAGTGATGGTATAGTATCACCTTGTAGAAGCTTTCCATTCTTAGCGGTTGTGCATCGTGTTTGTGGCACCCTCCATAGATCATCTCTTTATGATGAATGAGCTATGTCCTTCTTATGCAAATTGTTAAACTTCATGTGTCTCCTTTATCTCCAAAGTGAGTTTATATCTCAGGACTTCCCAAGTTGATATTGAAAGTTTTCCTGCAGGGGTTAGTCCTAACAAAATATCCCATATCTACTATAGCATACTATCGGCTCAAAAATCAACCTAGACACCTTGTCTAATTTAATTTAGGAGGGCATTTTAACCTAAGCACCATGCTTAATTTAAAAATCCTTTGGAAGTAAGATCATCATTCCGAAACTAAGTACCATGCTTAATTAAGAGATAAATGAAACTACTCCAAACCTAGACATATACTACAGCAAATAAAGGTAGCATGAGAGCATTTATAGAGATCTACTCAAGTGGAGATGAAGTAGTGTGATTAGTATTCAACAAATTGAGCATGTCTCAAAGGTAGGGACAACTAACATAGCAACATGGCAAAGGATGTTTTTATGTAAAGTACTCCCCCAAGCTTGAATTTTGCAAAATTCAAGTTTGGATGAATTTAATTCAATGTTGTATGATGGTTGGTTGGACATACCTTGTGTTTGTCATTCATCCGATCTTCTTGCTCCCATCCTGGAAAGGTTAGTGACAAGAATACCTGAAGGAATATTTCTACAATTATCTTTATATGCTCAATACACAAGGCAATGTTGCAAATAATTAGAAGTTCATGTTACGATCCGATCATTGCTTGTTTTAGGACACTAAGCTTGTCCTTGGGAAACCATCAATTTATGTCCGTGAAGTGGTTTCCCCTCCGACGCTGACCTATATCAAGATCAACTCAACGAGATCTGCAATATTTATTACAGACATATGCATCAACAACCGCCCTTTTAATGTTTTTATAAATTTGAAGGAAGAGGGGGTTGGAGATCTCAAATGTGGTGATGTTGGAGAGACCAATTGATTGGGGAGATGTTTTATATGAGCAAGGACTTGGTGAGGTATTTCCATGCTCACTGTTGTTTCTCTCATTCTCAAACTCCAAGGATGATTCTTCATGAATGCTTAAAATTTCTCTAGGATTGTCTCTCAAGTTTGTTTTATCCATCCATTTAATGGTGATAGCACATGGATTTTTAATGCCCTCTAGCCATTAATGTTGCTCTTCTCGATCCTTCTTGTGTTCTTGGTGACTCTTATGCATGGGATGTCTAGAGAGATTCATAGGATCATCGGGAGGTTCAAGAGAAAGAGCATAGTAAAAATTATTAGGCTCAAGGATGGGTTGGATAGCCGAATCATGGGATTGGAATGTTTGGAAATCGGCTATTGAAACTTCCTTTCCTTGTCTGGGAGATGATTCCTTCTCTATCTCTAGGATTTTTCTATGAAGACTAGTACAAGATGTGGGCTGCAAAGGTAACTCAGAAATGTCATGTTCCCCGCTACTACCACGGTCCAGCTAGTCAGGGGATATCTATGAGTACCCTAGCCCAAACACCACGTTTACGCTAGCAATGATTACTCTAAACTCAACTGGAAGAGATTAAAGTAAACTCATAAACCAAAGAAAAATAAAACAAGAACTTACTAGAATTTAGAAGTCGAATTACTGAAGAATCCTAGGAGCAAGCCTCGGGTTAGGAGAACTTGATCCCGTAGGTACAACCTCAGAGTAGACACCGACAGGTCGGGCTTCCTCCGATCTACACCTCCACTCTATCTCTCTCAATCTAGTAGATCTAGTCTACTCTCACATTGGATGCTAAGACCTAAGTCCATTTAGAGGAGAGGTATTCCTTCGAGGGCTCCTCTCAACTCTATGATGAACTTGTTCTCCTCTAGGGGCCAAGGGGTCTGGTTATATAGTCCTTCCAAGTGAATATGGGCCGTCGGATCAAACCGACATTGATTGAACGGTTATCCTTGATCCTTTAGGTCGGTAGAGTGTAATCCCCAAAGAGAGTCCTGATTGGACTCCAGGTCACGGCGGGCGCCCTAGGGGGGAGGGCGGGCGCCCTGCCCCCAGGCCCGTTCGCCTTCCCGTTCGTTCCCGTGGCTTTTGGAGTCTTCTAGATGACAGAAAATTGTGTGGCACGTTAATATCTCTATGTAAACCCGACGTGTGGGCCTTTCTTCCGTATTTCCTGATAACCCCCTGCAGAAATAGACAAACACCAAAACTCGTGGAATTCTGTCAGATAAAACCCTAAGTCTCGGTGTTGGTTGCATTTGGATCCTTTTCTTTATTTATTTGATGATTATATTTGGTACTTAAGGACCGTCAACAGCTGTCACTACCATGAACTACCCCGCGATCTGGCATATAGGGTACAATCGCAGATAAATACGGTATAAGCACCATGCCTACACAATATCTATCATTTACCCATGGATCCGATGGATAAACACTATATGATCCTAAACATGTATATAAATCCAATCTAACTAAGCCAAGTATATAACTATGAGAAACTAAGAATAATATAATTGCGAATATGAACAAGTAGAGCAAAGTCATAAGCAATATATTGAAGTAGAACAAAGTCATATTAATAATATCGAAGAACAAAGATGGACAATTGAAGAACAATAGAGAATTACCAAGAATCCTCCCGATAGATCCAGAAACCAATCGAAGATTGACTCCTTCTAGTTCTAATCCTATGTAGCTATGCTAATCTAGATATCTAATTGATGTTGTGGCTCTAGGCTTGATTAGAGGCTTCTTCTCCCTTGATGAATAATGAATTAGGGTCTGGTTTTATAGTCCTTCCAAGTGAATATGGGCTGTCGGATCAAACCGACATTGATTGAATGGTTATCCTTGATCCTTTAGGTCGGTGGAGCTTGATCTCGAAAGAGAGTCCTCATTGAACTCTAAAGGGGGGCAGGCGCCCTAGGCCAGGCTCCGTTCTGCCTCCGCTTCGTTCCCATGGCTTTTGGAGTCTTCTTGATGTAAGATAATTGCGCGGCACGTTAATATCTCTATGTAATCCCGACGTGTGGGCCTTTCTTCCATATTTCCTGATAACCCCCTATAGAAATAGACAAACACCAAAACTCATGGAATTCTATCAGATAAAACCCTAAGTCTTGATGTTGATTTCATTTGGATCATTTTCTTTGTTTATTTGATAATTAAATTTGATACTTAAGGACCGTCAACAAATAGCTCACTTTGAAGGTCCTTCCCTTTTGTGAACTTTGCTAACCCCTTGGTTAGATGTTCCTTCTCTTTCTTGAGCTTGCTATTCTCTTGAGTTAGCTTCTTGATGATTGGGTCATTGTTGCTTGCTAACTCTTCTAAGATGAATGACTCATCTTCTTCTTGCTTGTCATACATCAAACCAAGCTTGAGATATTGGTTTTCTTCTTTGAGTAACTTGTTCTCATATGCAAGCTTCTCGTCTTGATCAAGTGACACAATTACTATTGTGTTGTGCTTGGCTTGCTCTTGCAAATCTTTCTTGAGCTTAACATTTTCTTCCTTGAGCTTGATAGTGTCCTCATAGCTCTCGTCCACTACCACTTTCTTGCCCTTGCAACCAACACATTTGCTTGTGGTCTCCACAAGTAAGTCATCACAAGATGTGGCTACATCAAGCTTAGCAACATGGTTAGTAGCAACATGTGTTTCTTTTATTGCAAGATGATAAGCTATCTCAAGGTTGTCATAGTTGGCTTTTAGAGTTGTTAGCTCATCCTTCAAAGCTCTATTTCTAGTGATAATCTCATCATGAACACTTTCAAGTTTATAATGTTTTTCTTTGAGCTCTTTTAAAGAGAGTTTGAGCTCCTTGAGCATAGTGGTCATGATCTCATTTTGATCTCTGTTGGGTATTTTAAACGCAAACAGAAAAATCTGCAAGCGCGCGGATACCGATGTAGCTTTCACCTGGGAGTATTCCACAGTATCGGTTTTCCACAGGGAACATGAGTGTACTAATTAAGATTCAAGATCGCCCAAGAGATGAAGTTTCCTGAGAGTTCTCTAGTTGATCTAAGAATCAAGAATTACTTCAAAGATTATTTATTTCGGGACATCAGAACACTAACCACAGAAAGAGATGAGAAGGGGGCTAGGAAGCTCTGACTACGGTCCTACAAACACTAATCCGAACGAGGTGGAATACGTCGACCGTTAGGGCTATCACTACCCTAGGGTTACCACAACAATCCATAGGATTGGGTGCAATTCCAGGTAATTTCAAGACTAAACACCACGTCTAATCTATTAATTACTACTCTAGCGTTGCAATGACTAGAGCACTTGATGCAAGCGGGAATCCAATAAATATCTTGAATGTAAATAAAAGTAATTAAAGAACTCAGGAATTATGAATTGAAGAACTTGGAGAACGATGAAGAACGAACCAGTAGCTGCAAAAGTACAATGTTGAGGAAGATCCGATAGATCCGGCTCCTCCTCCACTCCCCTCTTCTCTCTCCCTATTTTCTATATTACAACTAGAACTAACTAGAACTAGAACTAATTGAACTAGAACTAGAACTAGATGAACTAGAACTAGAACTAGATGAACTAGAGGGATCATCTCTACTTGGATGAATAATTGAAACCCTAGCTTTGATTCTATAGAAGAGATATGCCTCTAGGGGCCAGGGGGCCTGGTTATATATCCCTCCAAATGAATATGGGCCATCGGATCAAACCGACATTAATCGCATGGTTATTCTTGAAGATTAGAGGCGGTGGAGCATGATCTGCGAGACCTACCCTGATTGGTCACTAGGGCAGGGCGGGCGCCCAAGGGGGAGGGCGGGCGACCAGCCCTCGGGCCTGCTCGGCCTCCCGTTCATTCCCGTGGCTTCTGGAGTCTTCTAGATGATAGAAAATTGGCGCACACGTTAATTTCTCTATGTAAACCCGACGTGTGGGCCTTCCCCCTGTAGAAATAGACAAACACCAAAACTCGTGGAATTCCGTCAGATGAAACCCTAATTTTGGATGTTGGTTTCATATAGGTCCTTTTCCATGATTAGTTGACGGTTAAATGTGAGCATTAAGGACCGTCAACAAACTCCCCCAAGCTTACCTCTTGCTCGTCCCTGAGCAAGGATGGACTCAAGAGTTTCTGTAGTGGTTTCATGCCTTAAAGGTACACATGCGTTCAAACAAGATCTCATCTCTGGGTCAGGGTAAACTATTAAGATTTAAACTTACTCATTTTACCTTCCACCATGGGGCTTGCAACCATCACTTGTGTCTTGAGCAGTTAAAAGATATAACGGTCTAGTCGAGCGCCATGTCTCTTGTTCTTCAATTAATTATAGCTCTGAAGTTTTTGCAGATTTTCAAATAAAACTCAGAGATTCCTTATATGACTCTCTCTAGTCTCTCTGTTGTGGTATTTCTGGATCCTTACAAAGGCAGTAATGGTGTATGCCTTCTCTCAAAGTATGTGGTATTTTTTGTATGAGGCATAGTGGCACTGCCTTCTCTCTCACCCTACACTAATAAGGTTTTGATATCTGGAGCTCATAGGTGGGAGACAGCTAATACATACTTACAAGACATTTATTGCATAGTCAAACCATGGATCCAGAAGAATAAGTCAATAAGTCAAATCAAGATGTGCATGTGTGGCGAATGAATGGTGATAATGGTGAAAATAATGGTGAAAGTCTAATTCTACTTTTGCTCTTTTGAGGGGGTACATACCTTCCTTGCACTTGAGGCTTCTGAGGGGAATGAGATGCTTTATATTTTATTTTTCTTTTCTCTCAGGTGGGTATTGTACCCCTAATTCTACTATGGGACACTTGTCCATTTTTATCTCTCGTCTCACTTTTTCTTCTTTTTTTTCCTGAGGTTTCGGGCACTTGCCCCTTTTTGTTTCCTCATATTCACTTTTTTTAGAGCACTCACCCTCCTAGAATAATGTAGCAAGTGGTAGTAACCAAAATATCTTGAGCATTTATTTCACGGGGAATAACAGGGATAGGATTATGTTGGTTGAATCTAGATATGGAAATGAGTGGATGTATGTGGACGCGTACTTTCAGAGTAGAAGCAGCATGTATGAGTGAACGTGCAAGTGAATCTTGACTTTAACCGCATGACAAGCTCCTAAGGGTCTACACAGCTTGACCACACTTAATGCTCATAAACAGTAAAAAGTAAATGTATGGTTCATAGTCTAATAAGCATGTATGTATGGTTGTGGTAGAATTTTAAACTCTCATCATACAGGAACTCATCATGCAACATTTTAAAGATTTTCAAAGATAAAATTCTCTAGAATTCTAGCATCTCTAGGAACAGATAAACAATAGCTCAACCTTCCCATATTGTATCCGTTAATGACTTAGACTTTAGATCAAGTACTCTTCCCACAAGTTCAGGTTTAGAGCAAACATTAATTAATAACAGTTATGCCTAAACTTGAGAGAGATTTCAATTTTGAGAACTAGTCATGGCAGAGCAACTATTCATCATTTCCATGTGAGAGCTTATCATGAGGGTTCATAGCAAACTTTATTTATTTATTTATTTAGCAAACTAAGCAAAGATATATATAAGCACAAAATCTTTATTTGGGTTTTTATGATTATGCATCTTTTTATTATTTGAGTAAAGTATAAACATGAGTAGAACACTTAGCTGGATAAATGGGGGTGCTCTCCCCCAAGTTGGATTTTGACGTAATTTCTTCTAATGTAGCTAGCAGGTGGCGGAGGTGTATTTGAATGTCGGCAGCACCCTGAAAGCGATTAGGATGTCCTCCGTCTCCTAGTCTTCTTTGATCCTTGAATTATGTGGAGCTCAAATAGACAACAAAGCTTTGTGGAACTGGTTAAGCGTTAGCATAAAATCTCTTAGCCGTTATCATGTTGAACTTCCTCTAATAAATATTACTCTCTTTGATAGGATCATAAATTTATTTTTATATTTTCATTTTTTATAGAACAGGAATATATATTTATTTTATTTTTACGCCACCACAGTGAATGTACTTATGGGTTTTATGCCATGAGCATACTCACATGGGGCTTACCTTTTTTAAACAGTTTTATTTTCTTTTCAAGATAGCATGATTAACTAACAAGCCATTTAATTAAAGTAAATAAATTAAGGGAAAAGGGAATGCAAAAAGGATAAATATGTATAACTACCGATTTTACCTTTTGGCGAGGGTTCAATGGTTTAAGTCTTCTGAACAAGACTTCTCACCGTGTTCATTCTCTAGGTGCGTCATTTGATTCAGGCGTGGACCTTGACGTCTGTACCTCTTGATACGGTGTCACCCATGTTCTTCGTTTGCCCAGCACTTCGAAGTGCGGCGTTGGCAGCATCCTACTCAGTATGTTTGTGCTCGTAGATCCAGGTCCTTCACTTGGTGGAGTCTGGGAGTTGTAAAACTCCTCCATGTTTTGCTCGGAGTGTACCTTAAGCAAAGTGAGCAAGACAAAGTTGATGGATAAGATCATGAGTGTAGCATTTAAAACATTTGTCAGATCAGATCGCTCAACCTAATGGAAAGATAACCTATCTACATTTATGTTGTGTTTATATATATATATATCTTCCAAAGATTGAGTGTGCAACATTTTAGCTCATATGATTAGGAGTGTGGGATCACAACGGTGGAAGGACTAAACATGTTGAATCGTTTGGGTTGGATAATCTAGAGTTTGTAAATCATACATGTTTGTCTGTTTTATTCATGTGAACGCCAGAACCAAGGAGAAGCTTATAGAAGTGATAGTCAAGTACCTTAAGATGTTACCTTACTTGAAGAGTTATGGTACAGTATCACCTTGTGGAAGCTTTCCTTTCTTCGCGGTTATGCATCGTGTTTGTGGCACCCTCCATGGATCATCTCTTATGAGCTATGTCTTCCTTGTGTAAATTGTTAAACTTTATGTGTCTCTCTTTGTTTCCAATGTAAGTTTATCTCAGGACTTCCCAGGTGGATATTGAAAGTTTTCCTGCAGGGGTTAGTCCAACAAAATATCCAATGTCTACTATAGCATACTATCGGCTTAAAAATCAACCTAGACATTATGTCTAATTTGATTTAGGAGGGCATTTTAACCTAAGCACCATGCTTAATTTAAAAATTCCTTGGAAGTAAGATCATCATTCCTAAACTAAGCACCATGCTTAATTAAGAGATAAATGAAACTACTCCAAACATAGACATACACTAAAGCAAATAAAGGTAGCATGAGAACATTTATAGAGATCTACTCAAGTGGAGATGAAGTAGTGTGATCAGCATTTAACAAATTGAGCATGTCTCAAAGGTTGGGACAACCAACATAGCCGCATGGCAAAGGGTGTTTTTATATAAAGTACTCCCCCAAGCTTGAATTTTGCAAAATTCAAGTTTGGATGAATTTAATTCAATGTTGTATGATGATTGGTTGGACATACCATGTGCTTGTCATTCATCCGATCTTCTTGCTCCAATCCTAGAAAGGTTAGTGACAAGAATATCCGAAGGAATTTTTTACAATTATCCTTATATGCTCAATACACAAGGTAATGTTGCAAATAATTAAAAGCTCATGTTATGTAACACCCCAAAATTTGCAATTTTCCAAAATCGGATAAATTGTTAAATTGTGTATTTTTGTGCCCATGGAATATAGGAAAAATAATATTTTTTATTTAAATTAAAATTTAGCATAGGAGCTAGCAGCTTGTTTGAGCATGCATGCCTTTGCATTTGATTCATTGTGATGAGTGGTTTTGACTAAAGTTTAAAAGGAATTCAAATTTGGTTTTGAAATGTGTTTTATTTTAGAAGAAAAGGGAAACAAAAAATAGAAAGGAAAAGAATTTATCCTCTCTCCCTCACTGCTCTTGGGCTCAGCCTAGTCTTCTTTCCTCCCCCGCGGCCTGTTCTTTTTCCCCCTCCCCTTTTCCCCGCGTGGCCCAACTCTCTTCCCGGCCCACTACTGAGCAGCCCGATGCCGCGCCTCTCCCCTCTCTTCTTCCGCTGACGAGCGGGCCCCGTGTCCCTGGGACACCGACAGGTGGGGCCCAGATGTCGGAGCCGTCCCCTACCTCGTGTCCGGGCAGGACACGAGCCCGAGCTGTAATCGCCGCGCGCGATTTCGCGCGAGCGAACCTTGGCCCGCACGTTGCGCCCCTTTATATACTCGCCCGACCCTCGCCAAGCCCCCTACCAAATCCCAGAGCAGACCATCGCTTAGTTCTCGCCGAAAAAGCTCCGCCGAGATCCACGCCGAGCTCGATTCTCCGCTGCGTTGTGTTTTTGCTCCGTGAGCTTCATGCCGAGTCTCGTCTCTCTTGCGAAGTCGCTGAACCTCTTGTTTCGCGATTTCGTGTTTTCTATGCGTAGTTAACCCTCGCCGAACCTTGCAGGGGCTCGCCGTCCGACTTCCTCCGTCGCGAGCGTGCCCGAGCTGCTCCTCGACTTCGTTTTGGTCCTAGGTAAGTTCGCGTCGAGCTTCTATACGCTCCGGTGCTTTCGGTTCGTGTTCTACCGCCCCAAATCACGCAAATCGCGAGCTCCGGCCATCACCGGCCATGGCGCCGCCGCGGCCTACCCCAGCTCCGGCCGGCAGTCTTCTCTCTCCCTCCCCACGATCTAATCTCGACTGTCCAAATGAAATCCAACGGCCCCAGATGAAGGATACCCCTTCAGCCGCGATTTTTGCAAAATAGTCCCCTAGTTTTTAATGTTCCAACCCACAGTCCAAAGCGCACTTTCAAAAATACGCTTTCTTATTTCAAAGGCGTATTTTCTTTTACTCAGATTCAAAATACGTTTTCAGGAAATTACAAGTTTGTCACTGGTTTTATATTGCTCATAAAATATTCGTTTTAACTCCGATTTGATCCGTTCAAATTGCGTTACATTCGTAATCACAAGATCTACACGTTAGTCACACTGTTTTACAAGTTTACAACCTTTTATTTTCATGATCCTATTTAATTAATTATTTTTCTAAATAAAATCTTAGGAAAATCATAACTTCTTCGTTATAGCTCCGATTTTCGTGATCTTTGTGTCTGTGTGATCGTAGAGTGACGTAGATTTATTTTATAAACTTTTCATCTTTATTTTCTACTGTTGGTGTATTGTTCTAATTATAGGTTTGTTTGCTTTGTATGTTTGCCTCTGGATGATTGTTGTGGATGTGATGACTGAGTTTAGTCGGTGAGCTTTTACGTGGTGATCAAGAAGTAGATTGTGGAAGGTTTGGAACTAAAAGAAGGATCTGAGTTTCAAGGCAAGTATAGCATGGGATCATCCTTGTTTCCTAATAACTTTAATCACACAATTCATATTGCATGTGTCTCCTTGTTAAGGATTCCCTAGTATTGATCCTATACCTTGTCACCTATGGTTATGCATTGGGTAGCTTATGCTAGTGCTCCACTGAACCATGATCTTGTAATTTGATTAATGGAATATGCAATAAACATTAAAAGAGGACTTTTAACAACTTTGGTAAAGAGGGCTGGAGCATTGGGCTATCCTATGGTGCTCTAGTTTCTCTCCTTAAGGACTTATCTGTATCTGACCATCCGGGACATACAGTACAACTGTGAGGGCTACATGGCTCTGGCTTTAGCTCAGTACGAGGACCTTTTCTAGCTTGTTAGTGGTTACCCTTGTGGCGCAAGTGGGGGGATAGCAGATCGTGCATTCCTGCGGGTGAGTCACACGGACTGACTAACGAAACCTAGCGGCCCTAACTTGTTAGACGAACCTTTGAAAGGCTTCATAGTGAACCCTGCCGACCTCCCTAGGAAGGGGGTTAAGAGACTCGCGACCTCAGGCGAAAGGGTAAATCACGACTCACAGTGAAAGTGTACAACCTCTGCAGAGTGTAAAACTGATATATCAGCCGTGCTCACGGTCACGAGCGGCCTTGGACCAATACAGAATAAATGATCACTAATGGCAAATCATTAATGGTGTTATTGTTAATATGTTGTTTATGCCATTCTTTATTCACTTTACTTGATCATGAGTTTACTATGGGACTTGACAACTTGATGCTACTCATATGCTAAAATTGTGACAACTAAAAGCTACATGCAGTTAAACCAGTGTCTAGCCTTTGAGCCTCATGAACCCTATGTTATTCTTGCTGAGTACGAGATGTACTCACGCTTGCCTTTACATTTTATTTGGATAAAAATCCCAGATGGGTACCAGATTGCCAGCTTGGAAAAGAGTTTTGGCTTGTGCTCAACCAGTCAGTTGTCCCTGTGGATCTGGAGCTTTCGCCTGAAGAACGGAGTGTCGTTCCTCTATTTGCTATCTAAGGTTATATCTTTTATACTAAGTATGTTATATAATAAGCATTGACTATTGATATTACCCTTATTTGTGGCTATATGTGAGATTTGACTTCCTGGGCTCACATATGGTGTGTATCTGGTTTTGTTCTTAAAACCGGGTGCAACAAAGTGGTATTAGAGCAATGCTGACTGTAGGACGCAAGCCTAGATAGTAATGGTCATGTTAGTCATCTTTGCTTCACTACAGTCATGCTTACTATCTCACCCTTGCTATTTGCTAAAATTCTTTTGCTTCTATCATCTAATTCTATTCTAAAAGTATTGCTTCTATTCTAACCCCTTCTTGGTCTAATTCCATAGATGGTTCGTAACGAGAAGATTGCTCGCAGCAACTTTGGAAGACCATGCTTAACTCGGGGTATCTATGGCTTAACGGAACCAGAGTATGAAGAAGCTCGCCCTGTCCCATCAAGACATACTTGTTGGCGGAAGGAGTACGTTACCACATCCTTTAGTGGCGAAGATTTCTTTCACCCTCGGCTTGTGCGTATACTACAAGACCACTATCTTGAACAGCAAGCCAAGGTGGAATATAAGTGCACTAAGTGGACTCATCCCAAGTATGAGAGCCACTGGAGCACAGAAGCACACATCACAAGGTGGATTGAGTTTACTGGTTCACACGTGGTGGAGTCCATTCATTCATCTCTCAGTGACCGTTTTAGTAAGCATGCTAGCATATCTGATGCTGCCCATCAAGCTCTTCTGGCATATCATGGAAAGCACTACGAAGAGAGGAAGAATGACAAACAAAAGTACCTTCCTCGTCGTCCACCAGGCACTTTGCAATGTGTGATGGCTGACCCCTACATGGAGTAGAATGAACAACTAAAGGAGATGGCTTTGACTATCCAAGTCCTGCATCAAAAGCTAGAAGATAGTCAACTGGAATTAGCAGAAGTAAGGCAACACTATGAGGAAGCCCTTGATGAGATTGATGAGTGGAGAAGTCGTGGTAGACTACCTAAGATCAATGAGGTGGAGGACATACCTTGCTTAACTCCACGCAAGAGATGCTACCTTGGATGCCGCTGCAGTCACACCGTGTTTAAGAAGTAGGAAGTCCCCCTTTGTAATAAACGTTAGTGGCAAAAGTTGAGTTTAGTCTTATATGTGTGCTTTGTGAACCTTTAATGTTTGATTGGTTTGTCTTAGTGCTTATGTTTGAATTGGATTTTTATAATGAGTGCAATGATCTTGTGGGTTTCTCCACAATTTCATTTAGTTTACATGCCTAAGGTATAAGGATTAATGAAATAGATAGTTGGGTTTTAGTTTTCCTTGTCTTCTCTATCCTGTCTTTTGGGAGCAACTTATCTTCTTCAGTTCAAATCCCTATTCTCCGAGGACCATAAAATCATGTGAAAATTCTGGGTGACAGTAGACTTCAAGATCCTTCTCTAACCGCAAGAATCACCCTCATAGCTGTTGTGGTTTGGGAATTATGAAAATCACAATATGGTACAGTTGAACTGTCAGGAATCAGGACCAGTTTCAGTTGCCTACTGTTTTAGACAAATGTAACTATAGAATTTGGAAAATGGATCTATAATAAAGTTGTAGATCATTTGATAAGATTTCCAACGATGCAAACTGCAACTTTATCGGATTATTAGAACTTGAGTTATGACCTCTACAAGTTAATGTTTCCGCACAGTTTCAAAATCTGGACAGTTCTAGTTAGCTCCTACTTTTCAGCCAACTTAGCTTCAGAATCTGGAAAAGTGTGATATACAAAAGTTGTGGAGGACTTCATAAGCTTTTTAACCATCAAAGACTCGTCCCTATATGATCTAAGTAGCTCGCGATATGACTTCTGTAAATTGCTGTATCGATGCTGAGACATTGTTGGGATGGATATCATGATTGGGCTGTTTTACCTAGGTTTAAAGACAGAAACTAAGGAAGCCTTCTATATGAAAGTTGTAGGGATTTTGATAAGGTTTCTAACGGTATAAGCTAAAATCTTATTGGATTGACAGAGTAGGAGTTATGCCTATTTTTCTGCGCTGGTGTTTTTCGTATCGTAAGGAGGTTCAGATTTCTTGCACATATCAGTGCACATGAGTTTCTCTTGGGTATCAGGAGATCTGAAACCCACTTGAAAGATGGACCAAACTACCCATTTAAGCCCTAGTTTACCTTTTCTATGGGGGGTAGTCTTATCAAAGGAGTTACATGGAGAAGTATTGGTTAACAGTGGATCATCGATAAGGACCTCAAGTGGTTGGTAAATTTGGTTTTTGATACAAGAAATTGTTCCATTGAAGTGTGCTAATATGGATGGAGATATAGGTCATTACTGGTAATCAAATCATGGAAGTGGAGCTGGTGAGAATCAGGTGACACCAAAGTCTACAGAGTTATACATGGGATGTGACAGCGAAGCAGTTCAACTATGATAGAGATACCAATAGTTGGAACTTAGTGATGAAAACAACTCCAGATCATGAGACTTAGTATAGGGAATTAAAAGACTATATGATGTGAATATGAGAGCTAGTCCATACTGTCCCCCGACCTATCTCATTTTAAGGGGGGTAGTACCTTGAGATGATAGATTAATGCCATTTCAATTCACCATGAAGTAAGAAGTGTCTCTGGAGATATCCTATGGTTATAATCATCTATCCCGGCTCAAGTTAGTGAAATTGGTCACTTGACAACTTGGGAAGTGGATATGCTACATCTACTGTTGATTCTACAGAGACTCAAAAGACTTCATGGCTAAAGAGAGCATGACCAGTATGTTCTAGTTGTTATCTAGGAGACGTCATCTTTAATGATGGATTTAATAAAGTTCAAGATGTAAGAGTTGGAAACCACCAAAGGAAAGTGAATGAGACTTAGAGTTTTATAGATATGGTAAGAGGCTATCATAGGTTTGCTAAGAGCCAAAGTGATCTTGACATAAGAGTGAATAAGAGATTGACTTGGAATGATCAAATTCTGTCAGAGGTTCACCGAAAGTGTTATGAAGATTGTCAAATAGAGTCCTTCTATTCCATCGAGACCTTAGATGTACTCCATACAAGAAAAGTAGTGGCTTGTGCATAAGTTAACTAAGTGGGTTGGATTAACAGACGTGTGATGTGGAGGTATCCTTAGAGGAGCATGAAGATACTATCTTCTTGGATATAAGAGTGATATCTACATAGAATGTAGGAATCTAAAGGGCATCTTTAGGAAGATGGTTTTGAGCTGGTCATATCTTTGTTGGGTTTGAGTGAATCAAGAGTTATGACTGGGAAAAATGCTATCACTTGAAGCAGAAAAAGCCTTTGCGAATGCTCAGAACATAAAGAGTGTGCTAGAGGAGTTCAAATGACACTAAAATTTGAAGGGTTGAGTGTGGAACTGGGTGATGTCACCAGTACTGTCAAAGGAGCTCTACTAATCACTCATTTGGGAACCACAGAAACTGAAAAGATTACTCAGGAGATATGTTGTGAGCTTGTGTATTGCAGTATGGTACAAAGAGGTTACCATATGCGAAGTTTTCTTAGAACCACAGTTAGTAGAAGAGCCTTCAGTGGGAGCCTTTTGAAAGCTTGTATGGATGTAAGTGTAGAACCCTGTTGATTTGAAATCAAACGGGAGAACACAAGTGTTTGGGCTAAAATTTCTAAGTGATGTAGAACAACAACTGAGAGTGATCAAAGATAACTTAAGGGTGGCACAGACTCGACATAAGAGTTATGTTGACATCTAAGAAGAGAATTAGATCTGAAGTAGGAGACTACGTGTATTTGGAGGTGTCACCTAAGAGAAGTGTGTGGAGGTTCAATAAGAAAGGAAAGTTAGCACCAAGATATGTCGGGCCTTTCAAGATGTAGGAAATATGGAACGAAGTGGCTTACCAAATGAAGCTACCTAGGAGTTTAGGAGGAGTGAATGATGTCTTCCATGTGTCTCAACTTAAAAAGTACTTGCATGTGTCATAAGAGCAGATTTCGTTAGAAGAATTGACTGTTAAATCGGATTTCACATACAAGAGTACCTGGTAAGAAAATTTGGAAACAACAGAAAGGGTGACTAGGAGTTGGATTTTCAGGATGTATCGAGTCCAGTGGAATCAGTGCACCGAAGGGGAGGCTATTTGTAATAGAAAAGAGGATCTAAGAAAAGCATACCCGCAATGGTTTGAGTAAGCACCAACCGAAT
This sequence comes from Sorghum bicolor, assembly GCF_000003195.3. Lineage (NCBI taxonomy): Eukaryota > Viridiplantae > Streptophyta > Magnoliopsida > Poales > Poaceae > Sorghum > Sorghum bicolor. The sequence continues at coordinate 30,515,217 of NC_012875.2, forward strand.
CTCGAGGATGAGATTCATTTTAAGGGAGGTAGAATTGTAACACCCCAAAATTTGCAATTTTCCAAAATAGGATAAATTGTTAAATTGTGTATTTTTGTGCCCATGGAATATAGGAAAAATAATATTTTTCTTTAAACTAAAATTTACCATAGGCGCTAGCAACTTGTTTGAGCATGCATGCCTTTGCATTTGATTTATTGTGATGAGTGGTTTTAACTAAAGTTTAAGAGGAATTCAAATTTGGTTTTGAAATGTGTTTTATTTTAGAAGAAAAGGGAAACAGAAAATAGAAAGGAAAAGAATTTATCCTCTCTCCCTCACTGCTCTTGGGCTCGGCCCAGTCTTCTTTCCTCCCCCGCGGCCTGTTCTTTTTCCCCCTCCCCTTTTCCCCACGCGGCCCAACTCTCTTCCCGGCCCACTGCTGAGCAGCCCGACGCCGCGCCTCTCCCCTCTCTTCTTCCGCTGACGAGCGGGCCTCACGTCCCTGGGACACCAACAGGTGGGGCCCAGATGTCGGAACCGTCCCCTACCTCGTGTCCGGGCAGGACACGAGCCCGAGCTGTAACCGCGCGCACGATTTCGCGCGAGCGAACCTTGCCCCACACGTTGCGCCCCTTTATATACTCGCCCGACCCTCGCCAAGCCCCCTACCAAATCCCAGAGCCGACCGTCGCTTAGTTCTCGCCGAAAAAGCTCCGCCGAGATCCACGCCGAGCTCGATTCTCCGCTGCGTTGTGTTTTTGCTCCGTGAGCTTCATGCCGAGTCTCGTCTCTCTCTTGCGAAGTCGCTGAACCTCTTCTTTCATGATTTCGTGTTTTCTATGCATAGTTAACCCTTGCCAAACCTTGTAGGCGCTCGCCGTCCGCCTTCCTCCGTCGCGAGCGTGCCCGAGCCGCTCCTCGACTTCGTTGTGGTCCTAGGTAAGTTCGCGTCGAGCTTCTATACGCTCCGGTGCTTTCGGTTCGCGTTCTACCGCCCCAAATCGCGCAAACCGCGAGCTCCGGTCATCACTGGCCATGGCGCCGCCGCGGCCTAACCCAGCTCCAGCCGGCGGTCTTCTCTCTCCCTCCCCACGATCTAATCTCGATCGTCCAAATGAAATCCAACGGCCCCAGATGAAGGATACCCCTTCGGCCGCGATTTTTGCAAAATAGTCCCCCTGGTTTTTAAAGTTCCAACCCGCAGTCCAAAGCGCACTTTCAAAAATACGCTTTCTTATTTCAAAGGCGTATTTTCTTTTACTCAGATTCAAAATACGTTTTCAGGAAATTACAAGTTTGCCACTGGTTTTATATTGCTCATAAAATATTCGTTTTAACTCCGATTTGATCCGTTCAAATTGCGTTAGATTCGTAATCACAAGATCTACACGTTAGTCTCACTGTTTTACAAGTTTACAACCTTTTATTTTCATGATCCTATTTAATTAATTATTTTTCTAAAGAAAATCTTAGGAAAATCATAACTTCTTCGTTATAGCTCCGATTTTCGTGATCTTTACGTCTGTGTGATCGTAGAGTGACGTAGATTTATTTTATAAACTTTTCATCTTTATTTTCTACTGTTGGTGTATTGTTCTAATTATAGGTTTGTTTGCTTTGTATGTTTGCCTCTGGATGATTGCTGTGGATGTGATGACTGAGTTTAGTCGGTGAGCTTTTATGTGGTGATCAAGAAGCAGATTGTGGAAGGTTTGGAACTAAAAGAAGGATCTGAGCTTCAAGGCAAGTATAGCATGGGATCATCCTTGTTTCCTAATAACTTTAATCTCACACAATTCATATTGCATGTGTCTCCTTGTTAAGGATTCCCTAGTATTGATCCTATACCTTGTCACCTATGGTTATGCATTGGGTAGCTTATGCTAGTGCTCCACTAAACCATGATCTTGTAATTTGATTAATGGAATATGCAATAAACATTAAAAGAGGACTTTTAGCAACTTTGGTAAAGAGGGCTGGAGCATTGGGCTATCCTATGGTGCTCTAGTTTCTCTCCTTAAGGACTTATCAGTATCTGACCATCCGGGACATACAGTACAACTGTGAGGGCTACATGGCTCTGGCTTTAGCTCAGTATGAGGACCTTTTCTAGCTTGTTAGTGGTTACCCTTGTGGCGCAAGTGGGGGGATAGCAGACCGTGCATTCCTGCGGGTGAGTCACACGGACTGACTAACGAAACCTAGCGGCCCTAACTTGTTAGACGAACCTTTGAAAGGCTTCATAGTGAACCCTGCCGGCCTCCCTCGGAAGGGGGTTAAGAGACTCGCGACCTTGGGCGAAAGGGTAAATGAAGACTCACAGTGAAAGTGTACAACCTCTGCAGAGTGTAAAACTGATATATCAGCCGTGCTCACGGTCACGAGCGGCCTTGGACCAATACAGAATAAATGATCACTAATGGCAAATCATTAATGGTGTTATTGTTAATATGTTGTTTATGCCATTCTTTATTCACTTTACTTGATCATGAGTTTACTATGGGACTTGACAACTTGATGCTAGTCATATGCTAAAATTGTGACAACTAAAAGCTACATGCAGTTAAACCAGTGTCTAGCCTTTGAGCCTCATGAGCCCTATGTTATTCTTGCTGAGTACGAGATGTACTCACGCTTGCCTTTACACTTTATTTGGATAAAAATCCCAGATGGGTACCAGATTGCAAGCTTGGAAAAGAGTTTAGGCTTGTGCTCAACCTGTCAGTTGTCCCTGTGGATTTGGAGCTTTCGCCTGAAGAACGGAGTGTCGTTCCTCTATTTGCTATCTAAGGTTATATCTTTTATACTAAGTATGTTATATAATAAGCATTGACTATTGATATTACCCTTATTTGTGGCTATATGTGAGATTTGACTTCCTGGGCTCACATATGGTGTGTATCTAGTTTTGTTCTTAAAACCGGATGCTACATGTTACGATCTGATCAATGCTTATTTTAGGACACTGAGCTTGTCCTTGGGAAACCATCAATTTATGTCGGCGAAGTGGTTTCCCCTCCAATGCTGACCTATATCAAGATCAACTCAACGAGATCTGCAATATTTATTATAGACATATGCATCGACAACCGCCCTTTTAAAGTTTTTATAAATAGAAAGGAAGAGGGGGTTGGAGATCTCGAATGTGGTGATGTTGGAGAGGCCAAAAGATTGGGAAGATGTTGCATATGAGCATGGAGTAAATGAAGTGGCTATGAAATAAATTCCATGCTCATTAATGTTTGGAGTGAAATCCATGTGGTGTGGTGAAAATGGTAGGGTGAGTGTGGTAAAAAAAGGAAAAGAAAAAGGATACACGGATGACTTGGTTCGAAACTAACACAGCTACCGTTCCTCGGCAACGACGCGAGAAAGCTTGTTGGGTATTTTAAACGCAAATAGAAAAATCCGCAAGCGCATGGATACCGATGTAGCTTTCACTCGGGAGTATTCCAGAGTATCGATTTTCCATAGGGAATGTGAGTGTACTAATTAAGATTCAAGATCGCCCAAAGGATAACAATATAATTATTTTTTGTGGGAAGAGAGGAAGTTTCCTGACAGTTCTCTAGTTGATCTAAGAATCAAGAATTACTTCAAAGATTATTTATTTCGAGACAACAGAACACTAACCACAGAAAGAGATGAGAAGGGGGCTAGGAAGCTCTGACTATGGTTCTACAGACACTAATCCGAACGAGGTGGAATACGTCGATCGTTAGGGCTGTCACTACCCTAGGGTTACCACAACAATCTGGAGGATTGGGTGCAGTTCCAGGTAATTGCAAGACTAAACACCACGTCTAATCTATTAATTACTACTCTAGCGTTGCAAAGACTAGAGCACTTGATGCAAGTGGGAATCTAATAAATATCTTGAATGTAAATAAAAGTAATTAAAGAACTCAGGAATTATGAATTGAAGAACTTGGAGAACGATGAAGAACGAACCAGTTGCTGCAAAAGTACAATGTTGAGGAAGATCTGAGAGATCCGGCTCCTCCGCTCCCCTCTTCTCTCTCCCCATTTTATAGATTACAACTAGAACTAACTAGAACTAGAACTAGATGAACTAGAACTAGAACTTGATGAACTAGAGGGATCCTCTCTACTTGGATGAATAATTGAAACCCTAGCTTTGATTTTATAGAAGAGATATGCCTCCAGGGGCCAGGGGGCCTGCTTATATAGCCCCTCCAAATGAATATGGGCTATCGGATCAAACCGACCTTAATCACAAGATTATTCTTGACATTAGAGGTGGTGGAGCATGATCCGCGAGACCTACCCTGATTGGTCACTAGGGTAGGGCGGGCGCCCAGCCCCCGGGCCCGCTCGGCCTCCCGTTCGTTCCCGAGGCTTCTGGAGTCTGCTAGATGATAGAAAATTGGCGCACACTGTTGAGGGTCCTTAAGTACCAAATATAATCATCAAATAAATAAAGAAAAGGATACAAATGCAACCAACACCCACACTTAGGGTTTTAACTGACAGAATTCCACGAGTTTTGGTGTTTGTCTATTTCTGTAGGGGGTTATCAGGAAATACGGAAGAAAGGCCCACACGCCGGGTTTACATAGAGATATTAACGTGCCGCACAATCTTCTGTCATCTAGAAGACTCAAAAGCCACGGGAAGGAAGCGGAGGCCGAACGGGGCCAGGCACTGGGCGCCCACCCAGTTGACCTGGGCGCCCGCCCCCCTGCAGAGTTGGATCAGGACTCTCTTTCGGGACTAATCTCCACCGACCTAAAGGATCAATGATAACCGTCCAATCAATGTTGGTTTGATCCAACGGCTCACGTTCACTTGAGGGGACTATAAAACCAGACCCCCTGGCCCCTAGAGGAGACAAGTTCATCATAGAGTTGAGAGGAGCCCTCGAAGGAATACCTCTCCTCTAAATAAATATTTATTTTAGGCTTAGCATCCAATGTGAGTAGAATTAGATCTTCTAGTTTCTACTAGATTGAGAGATATAGAGTGCATGTGTAGATCGGAGGAAGCCCAGCCTGTCGGTGTCTACTCCGAGGTTGTACCTGCGGGATCAAGTCTTCTAACCCGAGGCTTGCTCCTAGGATTCTATAGTAATTCGACTTCTAATTCTAGTAAGTTCTTGTTTTATTGTTCTTTGGTTTATGAGCTTACTTTAATCTCTTCCGGTTGAGTATTAGAGTAATCATTGCCAGCGTAAACGTGGTGTTTAGGCTAGGGTACTCATAGATATCCCCTGACTAGCTGGACTGTGGTAGTAGCGAGGATCGTGACATTTCCGAGTTACCTTTGAAGCCCACATCTCGTTAGCAGGACGGGTAGGTTTATAGGTGCGGGTTGAACATCCTTTGTGGTGTCTAGATTCCGTAAGCTTCCCCAATAGAATAGTAGATCATCCTTACCAAGGTTATAACGAGACTACGGTTGCAGTCTTCTCTATACATCACTCACATCGAGAAACATTCTTTGTAGCCTAAAGGGATAGTAGCAATAGATTTGGTTAGTCAGATGCACCCTTTCTCCCAGTGGTAAAAATATAAATACGATAACTCTGGATAACCTCCCGGGTGGAATGCTCACCGATATCCGTGCGCTTGCGGATCATTTCCTTATTGCGTTACCAAATATCAACACACACGTTAATATCTCTATGTAAACCCGACGTGTGGGCCTTTCCTCCATGTTTTCTGATACCCCCTGCAAAAATAGACAAACACCAAAACTCTTGGAATTCTGTCAGATGAAACCCTAATTTTGGATGTTGGTTGCATATAGGTCCTTTTCCATGAATAGTTGACGGTTAAATGTGAGCATTAAGGACCATTAACAATCTATAAGCTCATCACTAGATTTAATCTTTGATAGAAGTGAGTCATTTTCAAGTTCAAGTTTTTCATTGTCACTTCTAGTTTTTCTTATGACCTTAGCGTATTTGTTTAACAATTTTACAAGTTCGTCATAAGATGGTGATTTATATTCACTATCACTCTCACTACTCTCATCCTCAGTTTGTACCTTCCGGTCACCCTTAGCCATGAGGCATAGGTGTGTAGAGGATGTAGATGGTGGTGAAGATGATGGTGATGATGCATCAATGGCAATAGAGGCAACCTTTTCATCATCACTTTCATTGCCGGAGGAGTCACCACTTGTGCTTTCAATGTCGGTGAGCCAATCACCAACAATGTAAGCCTTTCCATTCTTCTTCTTGTTATACTCCTTCTTTTGCCACCTATATTCTTATATTGCTTCTTGTCATTCTTTTCTTCATCACTTGAGTCATCATGCTCTTTGTTCTTCTTCTTCTTGTACTTGTCCTTCTTGGGCTTTGGACATTGGTGAGCAAGATGACCAAGATCACCACAATTGTAGCAATCCATCTCGGAGATGGGTTTTCTCTTGCTACTTGTGAAGAATTTCTTCTTCTTGGAGTCAAAGTTGACTCCATTCTTGTTGAGCTTCTTCAACATCTTGGTGGTTCTTCTCACCAAGAGGGCAATGGATACATCATCATCAGTTGAAGTTGATGATTCAACTTCAATCTTCTTGGCTTTTCCCTTGTGAGAAGCTTTGAGGGCCAAGTCCTTCTTTTCCTTCTTGGCTGATGAGGAGCCATCTTGGGGGGTTCATGTGAATGTACATCTCATGAGCATTGATCTTCCCCAATATGGACATTGGTGTAGCGGTGGAGAGATCGCCTTGATGAAGCACGGTCACTATGTGCCCATATTTCTCAATGGGGAGAACACATAGTATCTTTATTGCAACATTCGTCGCACTCATTTGATTGAAACCAAGTCCATTAAGCTCCTCTACAATGACATTCAAGCGAGAATACATTTCATTAGCATTTTCTTTAGGAAGCATCTCAAAAGTATTAAGCTTGTTCATCACAAGATGAAAGCGTTCCTCACGCTTACTCTTTGATCCCTCATGGAGCACACAAAGTTCCTTCCATAGAGCATGGGCGGTTTTGTGGTTCCGAACGCGGTTGAACACCACTTTGCAAAGACCTCTAAAGATGTGGTTTTTGGCCTTTGCATTCCACTTCTCATTTTCTTGTTCTTGTGGAGTAAGAGCAACGTCTTTTGCCAGAGGGGTAAACCCTTCGGTCGTGGCTTTTAGACACTTAGTGTCGCATGCCTCAAGATATGACTCCATCCATATTTTCCAATACGGGAAGTCATCCCCATCGAACATGGGTGGCGGTCCATCCCCGTTAGACATCTTTCTCTAGGCGGTGAAGCCTAAATAATGAGCACTAGGCTTTGACACCAATTGAAGGGATCAAGATGCCCAAGAGGGGGGGTGAATTGGGCTTCTCTAAAAATTTAAGCAACCTATAAGCTCCAATTCAACCCCTTGTGCCTAGTGTGACTAGAGAGCTACCGGATAAAAGTTTTGCAACCTAGTTCCAATCCTATTCTAGCATGGCAATTCTAGGAATGTAAAAACTCAGAGTAATTGCACAAAGTAAATACTAGAAAGTAAGGGAGTAGTGGAAGAAAGTGCTCGGCGATGTTTTGCCGAGGTATCGGAGAGTCGCCACTCTCCACTAGTCCTCGTTGGAGCACCCGCGCAAGGGCCTTGCTCCCCCTTGGTCCGTGCAGGGACCAACTGCTCTCTACGGGCCGATTCTTCGACACTCCGTCACGGTGAATCGCCCAAAACCGCTCACAAGCTTGACACGAGCCACCCACAAGAACTCCGGGCGGTCTTTGTGCCTCCAATCACCACCACACCGTCTAGGTGATGGCGATCACCAAGAGTAACAAGCAAAGAACTCTCACTTGACCCAAACAAGGAACTAGAGAGTGGTGGATGCACACTTTACTCTTGGAATTCAACTAGAGAAGGATTCTCCAAAGAAATCTCTCAAATCTCAATCCTCTCTAGGCTATTGCTACTCTCTTGCACCACAAGGTGATTCTCAACTGATCAAATGGGCAAGAGACCTCCCATGGACGAGGTGGAGGAGTATAAATACATCCCACAAAGTCCAATGGTCGGCCAACCGTTTTACACTAAAAACGGGGTCACCGGACGCTGGTTATGTTGCACGAGACGCTCTACACCGAGCGTCCGGTGACCTCATAATGACTAACTGTACTCTATCTGACAGAGCACCGGACGCTACTTCCTAGCGTCCGGTGACACCGTATGGTGCTCAGAGGAACTTTACATCCTCCCTGAGTTTAGGACCGAACGCTACCCGGCGAGTCCGGTGCTAGCGTCCGGTGACCTTGGTCACATTGTGGACCTCCCTAGGTTGAGGACCAGACGCTAGCCAATGCGTCCGGTGCCTAACCCTAGGGACTCAGCCACTCTAACGGCTAACGACCTCACCGGACACACTCACAGAGAGTCCGGTGCAGCGTTCGGTGCCTACTTAGGCACCCAAACTTTATCGAAACGCGACCGTTCCAAAACGAAGTTTGTTTCTCGATCTAAGGACTACCTCTGAGCTGCCTAGTGCTAGGATTACCAAGTGTGCACACACCTAAACCTAAAGCCTTGCCTAAGTCAAGCTACTAGAACAAAGCCCTTCTTAAAAGTACGGTCAAAGGAAAACAAAGTCCTAAACTACTCTAAGTGCCCTTCTTCACCATATGGCACTTAGACCTAGTCAAGTTTTGACGATGTCCATCCATCCTTTGAAAACCGAAACGATTTCCACTATTAAGTAGGCATGTACGTCCCTGTTCATCGAGTACTTATTACCATGACCTCACTAATGACTTTGCCTCTACAAAACACACGTTAGTCATAGTAATCAACATTGTCATTAATCACCGAAATCATTAGGGGCCTAGATGCTCTTTCAGGTCTTTCAGTCTGGCATAATTTTCTCTAGCGGTAAGTCGACCTCCACCTTCCTCCTCTCCTTGTCCATCTGGGTGGCCTCCTCCTTGTACCACGTCGCCTTCTCTTGAGCCCTCTCAGCTGCCACCTTAGCTTTCTCGGTGTCATCCGGTGGGCGACGTATATCTTCCCATTCATCGTTACCAAGGTGCCCCAAGCCTCGGTCAAGGCTTTCTCCTTTTTTTCTTTGTCCTCCAAGGTCTCGAGCAGCTTCTTCTAGGACTCAAGGAGTTTCTCCCGTGACTCGAGAGCCTATGCTTGAGGATGAGGACTTGTTCCCACCCGCCTTTGGTCGCGCAGATGAACCTAGATTTTATCCAGGAGGTCTCCTTCAAATCCTAAGGAAGAGAGCATGACAACAAAGGTTAATGGGAATGCGCCTGGAGTTTGCGATACAAAGATGCGTGGGAAGAAGAGAACTCATGGAAAAGGCTTTGGCTAAGTCCTTGCTCACGATGTTGACGGTCAAGTCTAGGGCATGCTTCATCCAGAGCCATAGCTCCTCGACATGCTCCCTGTTGGTGCAAAAGCTGATCTACAAACACAAAGGGCTAATACTCGATTCAAACGTTAAGGCGTGCCAGCCGATTTGACCATACTATCGGCAAAGGTGATAACTCGAATACTTTGGTCCCGACAACAGCGATGCGCCCGGATGTCACGGCCAAGAGGTATTCACGCGGAACTCGAGAATACGCCGAGCTGAAGTCGATGAATTCCTAAGAACTCGTAGTAAAAATGAAAATATGACGAAGTCGTCGAAAAAGTAGATGCTGGAATATGAATAAAAACTTGTGTTTGATTGATTCATCTCTCTTCATTACAAGGCCCTAGGGTCTACATTTATACCCTGCTCAAAGAGCTACAATCAGACATGACTAGGACTCAAATTCCAAATTAAACAGAATCCGTATACAAAACAAATTTTAAATAACTGAGGAAAACATAAAACTACACCCTTGTAACCGACCGGGACACTCCCAGAGATCAATCGGCAACCTCCACGCTTTCCTTCAGAGTCACCGGCAGTCTTCCTATTATGGCCATCGGCAAACACTGATATTGATCATTGGTAAGAACACGTCACCACCTCAGGACTTAGCCACATTCAATCGTCTCTTCATCGGCAGCTAACCTCATCGGCAACTTTATTGGTCCCTAGGTACGTGTCCAAAAATGGTGTCAACACATGCACCCCAATTTCGGAGTATAAAATCATTAATGCTCCAAAATTCTCTGCAGTAATGATGCCTTTCCGCAATTAATTCTCCCAATTTGGTAACCGACCGTTAAATCTGAACAACCTTGGCCCGATTCTCCTGCAGATTCCTCGAATCTCCCGAACTGGACCTTTCCACTTTATGCGCCCATCGGCAATATTACCGTTAGAGGGAACTGCCAATGGACCGACCAAGAGATCCCGCACAGTGAAATATCTCCAAAATCGTGACCGCTTGTTGTCAAATCACCTGCACAATCCCTTGATTACCGCGCAAACTATAACCATATCTACCTGAACACCCTCAGATTTCATGGATGCGACAAAGAGATAAGTGACATTTGCCCTTGCCCATTTTGTCCTATAAATACTTCCTTCTGGGGTACTCCTTCTCCATCTTGTCATTCTACAGCCCAAAATCCACTTTCGCGGCAGTGGCACCACCCAAGAGCTCCATGAACTTCTTCACCAATCTCCCAAGTCTTCGATCTTCTTCTCGCAAGAAAATGGCCATCAACTTCACCGTGCCTGAGGTCAGTTCACTACCCTTCTTTTCTACACCTTTACCGTACTCCCGTTCATCCATGATTTCTTTTACTGAATACTTTTTTTTCCTTTTTTATATATCCCCACAAACCTTTAGGATCTGGCCGATAAGATCATTATTACTACCGATCAACCTCACCTCCAATGTCTTGGCCCGCTAGGAAACCCAGATCCCACCGATCTGATAAACGCAGAGACAAACAGAGTTCCTTTTAGAGCCGAAAATTTCTCCCTAGATCTATGGAAGGATGCCTTCCGTTCCTGGCCCAGTCCTACCAAGGGATGGAAGAATTGGTTGTTGAGAGTCAGTCATTCAAATGAGGTTCAATGGGGTGAGCGAAAATTGGACCAGTGTATTAGGTTGTTCCTTGCCGATATGGAGAGGAATGAGTCACTGCTGATCGCTGCTTCATACTTTTGGTCAGATACACTCAATGATTTTGTGTTTGGCCATGGCTCTGCTTCTCCTACACATGTCGATGTACTTATGCTCACCGGCTTAGATATATCCACTGCCGATAACACCCACCTGTTCGACACCTAACCCAGTGCTAAGGTGGAAACTCGTGCTATTGGCGGTTGGTCAGGGTACATTCAGAAGTACCGAAGAACAGGTCCTGTCAATGCAAAGGAACAGACCACTTTTCTAAACATGTGGCTAGATAAATTTGTATTCTGTGGCCGATCGGCAGGACCAACTTCTGTTTACTTATCGGCAGTAGAAAGACTAGCCGATGGCGGCCGATTTCCTCTTGGCCGATACTTGCTCGGCTCAGCTTATCACCTCCTCCACCAAGTAGCCAGGAAACTTTTGCTCGGCCAACCCATCGGCAACTTAGGGGGTCCTTGGTGGTTCATCAACATGTGGCTTAATCTCCATATGCACAAGCGCCTTGAATTCGACCTCTTTGCATAGCGCTTCCCCAGGGACATAGCCGAAGATTATGAACTGGATGAAGAAGAATCGGTAACTCGCTCTCCCTTGAACTTCGGCGAAGCGGCCATAGTCTTACCTGGCACTAGTGGCAACGAGGACCAGGTTAGCCGATTCTTTCAAACTCTGTACGAGGGCCTGACTAGATAACAACGGGCATGGATACCCTATGAAGATCCAGACACCAGATTCCCCTTTACTTTCCACCCTTTTAATGATGCTCTCAACAAGGACCTTGACGTGATGATGGCAATTATCACCCCAAGAGCCATACCAGTGAACTTCTTTGGTAGTGGGAAAGCCTCCAATCTGACCTATGAGTTTTATAACCCATCGGCACTAGCTCGCCAACTGGCTTTCGGCCAACTGCTGATTGCACTTTGCTACGCCGATGTGATAAAACTGAGAGAGATAATCACTAGCAATCTGGAATGGATTAGGGTAGCTCAACTTCTACCAAACGCTTATATAGATGTCGATCTATCGGCTTGGATTCCAGCTCTCTTCATCGCTCAGGCATACAAACAGTGGTGGGAAGAGTGGAAAGAACACCTGTTCTGCAAATCAGCTCTCACATATCGTGGCATGATCGACCCTAAGTACAAAGTCCCTGATAATACTGTAAGTATTTTAACACCGATGCTTCAATTCTTTCACTTTCATTTTCTATCGGCAGCTTACTTTCTTTGTCATATACAGGTCGATGATACACCACCATTAGTCTGCAGGAGTGGTAGGCCGATTGAACTCCTTCCATCGGGCCCAATCTCTTTGATCGGCAACAACGCTCCATCCTTGGCCGCTATAATGCATCGGGGTGTGCGTCTCAAAAAGGTTACTACCAAGCGGACGAAGACATCCCCATCGGTAGCTGCCACTGCCTTAGCACAAGCCTTCAAGGTAAATTTTCGAATTCTTTAACTCATACTGATTCCATTTTTATACCTATTACACTTGTACTCACAAACTTTTCATTGTTGTATCAGCACACCGGTACATCGGCAAAGACCAGAAGTATGACTGCCGATGCCCCCCAGTCCAGTCAACCGAAGAGAAAAGGTTCCAAGAGTACCAGATCACAAGCGAAGCACCAGAGAACAGCAACGCATCCTCCTCCCCCAAGGTCTCCGATCCCAGTAGCATCATCCCCTTCTTCTCCAGAAGCTCAGACACAACAAGTACCATCTCCTCCTCACCCACAAGAAGAACCTCAAACGGAAGAACTCCAGCTAGAAGAAACATCGGTTGATGTACACGAGCAGACCGCCAATCCAGCAAGTCTAATCATAGAATCGGTAGTCTCCTCAATTCAGACAAGTACTGCACCCCCTCAAAATAACATACTTTCCATTTATTGCCGATGAACCTATTTTTCCACTTTACTAATCACTTCTATCAATCTTTCAGCTAACATAGTTTCATCGGCAACTCTAACCGATCAGCCTGTGGTTCCATCGACCTCGTCTAGTCAGAGGCGAGAAATAGCTCTGAAACAAGTAAGTTACCTGATCTCTATTTTTATTGTTATGAGTACTTGATCATAGAATAACTTATTTTGTCTTCCCTTTTCAGGAACAGAACTCTCCTGACAGCTTGTTCTCCTTTACCATCGACATCTCTGAAGATGAAGGCGAGGAAGCAAGTTCTTCTCTAGCGGTTGGAATCTCATCGGCAGAGATTAGAACAAACTTGGAAGATTTGTCGGCCCTCCTTCATCAAGATACTGCCCAATTGATTGATGACTCCGATCCAGCTAAGGCCTTGTTCAAGGCTCTCAGAGGCCAAATTCCTGCCGATGCCGAAGAGATCCTCTTCAAGGCTGCTCACTTGGAGAGTCGGCAGCTTCAGTATCAGAAGGCCGCTCAGTGCCTTGCTGACAGAGCTACTCACGCCCAGCTCTCAGAAGAGATGATGAAAGTAAAGCTCCTTGCCGATGAAAAGCACAAGCGCATCGGCATTTTGAAATCCTCAGGAGACGTGCTGAAGCAAAAGATCTCTGATCTATCGGCACAGAGAGAAGCCCTGTTCGTAGAACTCAAACAAGTAGAAGAAGCTCTGTCCCAAGCCCAACAAGAAGAAAGCCAGCTGCTTGAAGCAATCAAGACTCTTGAAGAGGAGCGAAATATCCAGGCCCGCAAGGCACTGCAGATGAAGAAGAAACTGAAGCCAGTGGAGGGCTCTGCCGATGATGACATGAAGGAGATAGAAGAAGCCGATCAGATCCGTCTGCACGCCATATCAATGATCTAGGCTCTATTAAACATGTGAACTCTTCATCGGCAGCATATTTTGCTCTTTTTTTAAACACTCCTGATATTTTGATCTAGCCGATAGGACTGTTATCGGCATCTCTTCAAACATCGTACTTAGTCCCAGGCACATTTCAATCCAGCCGATAGGAGTCTTATCGGCACTAAAACCCTTTATGCATCGACCCATATGCTCGGGTAATATTTCTTTAGATATTTGCCAATCAACGCTCTAGGAAACTCAACTCCTTCGAGAGTTTCCAAGATGTAAGCATTGCCAGGAGCGGATCGATTTATCCGATAAGGACCCTCCCAATTGGGAGACCACTTCCCAAATCTTGAACTTTTAGTCCCGATCGGTAAGATTAGTTTCCACACTAAGTCTCTATCGGCAAACTCCTTAACCTTTACCTTTTTATCATACCATCTAGCAACTCTCTTCTTATTTTCTTCTATAGTTATCAAAGCCCTTAACCGATGCTCTGCTAAGTCATCCAACTCATCTTTTATCAAAGTAGCATAGTCATCAGCAGCCAATTGATTTTGAAAAGATAGTCGCCTAGATCCAATCTTAATTTCCCAGGGCAGCACTACATCATGTCCATATACCAATTGATAAGGTGAAACTTTGGTCGACCCATGACAAGCCATTCGATATGACCATAAAGCTTCATTCAACAATGTATGCCACTTCCTAGGATTTTCTTCAATCTTCCGTTTAATAAGTTTGATAATTCCATTGTTAGATGCCTCTTCCTGCCCATTAGCTTGAGCATAATAAGGAGAAGAATTCAACACCTTAATTCCCATACCGATTGCAAACTCATCAATCTCCCCTGATGTAAACATGGTACCCTGATCGGTAGTAATTGTTTGAGGAATACCAAATCGTTAAATAATATGCTCTTTCACGAAATCAATCATGTTGGCCGATGTGACTTTCTTCAAAGGAATAGCTTCAACCCACTTGGTGAAATAAACGGTAGCAACCAAGATAAACTTATGCCCTTTGCTAGATGGTGGATAAATCTGGCCGATCAAATCAATAGCCCATCCTAGGAACGGCCAGGGTTTGATAATGGGATTCATGGCCGATGCGGGTGCTCTTTGAATATTGCCAAATTTCTGACACCCTTGACACCCTTTGAAATATTTAAAACAATCCTCTAGTATAGTTGGCCAATAATACCCATTTCTACTCATCATCCACTTCATCTTAAAAGCCGATTGATGTGCTCCACACACTCCTTCATGGATTTCTCCCATCAAACTTTTAGCTTCACCATCACCTAAGCATTTGAGAAGGACTCCATCCACTGTTCGATAATATAACTCATCTTCGAGGAGCACATACTTGGTGGCTTGAAACCGAACACGTCTCTCAACTTTCTTGGATGGATCCTTTAAATAATCAACGATTTCTTTTCTCCAATCATCGGCATTGATTGCCGATATTGTGTTTAATATAGGCTGATATCCCGAGGCATGCTGAGCCAACCGATTGGCCTCTTCATTATGCAATCGAGGAACATGCTCTAGTCAGAAATCTTTGAATTCCTTTAACAGTTGCATACTCCTTTCGTAATACATTATTAAAACCTTACTTCGGCATTCATAACTTCCAGCTAATTGATTTATAACCAGCAAAGAATCTCCGAAGATTTCAACAGTGTCAGCATGAACTTCTTTTAACAATTCCAACCCCTTAATTAAAGCTTGATACTCAGCTTGATTATTTGTCGATGTGGCAACAATCGGAAAAGAAAACTCATACTTCCTTCCCCGAGGGGAAACTAACACTATACCGATTCCTGCCCCCCGGTCACACATGGATCCATCAAAGAAGAGCGTCCAAGGCACAATTTTCAAAGTTTCCACTGCATCGCGAAGTTGAGTTACAAAATCGGCCATAATCTGTACTTTAACCGCTTTAGCCGATTCGTAACGCAGATCGAATTTCGACAGCGCCAAAATCCACTTACCGATCCTGCCACACATAATCGGCATAGATAGCATATACCGGACCACATCATCTTTGCATACAACAGTGCATTCGGTCGATAGCAAATAGTGCCTCAACTTAATGTAGGAGAAATATAGGCATAAACATAATTTTTCAATAGCCGAATACCTGGTCTCAGCATCGATCAATCTCCTGCTTAAATAATAAATCACACGTTCCTTCCCTTCAAATTCTTGAATTAAAGCCAAACCGATGACCATCCCATCGGTAGATAAATATAATCTGAAGGGCTTTCCTTGCTGAGGTGGAATCAGAATTGGAGAATTTACCAAATAATTCTTGATTTCATCTAGAGCCAACTATTGCTCTCTCCCCCAGATGAACTCTTGATCGGCTTTCAATTTAAGTAAAGGACTGAAAGCACAAATTTTACCAGACAAATTAGATATAAACCGTCTGATAAAATTTACCTTGCCGATCAAGGATTGGAGCTCAGTCTTGTTAGTAGGGGCAACGATTCTGTTGATAGCATCAATAGATCGTCTACTAATTTCAATTCCTCTCTGATGCACCATGAAACCAAGAAACTGCCCTGCCGATACACCAAAGGCACACTTATTGGGATTCATCTTTAAACCATGTTTCCTTGTGCATTCCAATACTTTTCGTAAATTGACAAGATGCTTTGTGAAATCTCTAGACTTAACCACCACATCATCAATATAAATCTCCACCAGCTTGCCGATGAACTCATGAAAGATAAAATTCATAGCCCTCTGATAAGTAGCACTAGCATTTTTCAAACCAAAGGTCATGACTATCCATTCAAACAACCCAAGATGACCAGGACATCTAAATGCAGTCTTTGGAATATCCTCTTCAGCCATGAATATTTGATTATACTCTGCATTGCCATCCATAAAGCTTATGATCCGATGCCCAGCCGCAGCATCAACTAGTAGATCGGCAACTGGCATTGGGTAGCCATCCATCGGTGTAGATTTATTAAGATTCCTGAAATCAATGCAAACCCGAAGATTCCCATTTTTCTTGTAAACTGGAACAACATTGGAAATCCACTCGGCATACCGACACTGCCAAATAAAATTTGCTTCGATAAGTTTGGTTATTTCGGCCTTAATATCAGGAAGAATATTAGGATTACATCGGCGCGCTGGCTGTTGATGTGGCCGAAATCCAGACTTGATGGGTAACCGATGTTCAACAATCGATCGGTCTATACCAGGCATCTCAGTATAATCCCAAGGAAATCAATCTTTATATTCCTTTAACAAATCGGTTAACTGCTGTCACAGAACCGACCAAATTATAAGAGTTCAAGTGCAGAAACGATCGCCAAGCAATCAAGTTTCTAAACTTGATCCCATATAATCCCGATAGTCAATCGAAATCACGAAGGACTTCAAACCAACTCGAACCAAACCAAGATCGTAATAGTTCAACATAAACACAGCGAATGTTACATAGTCATTCATTGTCGTCGAAGCGGCACCACATCGGAGTCATCAAGTTATTACAACCCAAGTTCGAAGTAGCGGAAGCAAAATAGTTACACACACTTGTTCAAAGTTCAGTTCACAAGTTTCTGTTACTGCCAGAGTCTATGCCATCCTTCCAAAAGCATCAGAGACGAGATTGTTAGAGAACCATGCCCAACGGTTAGTCCTCATCCCCAGCGGGATGTATACAGGTCTTGCAGAAACCGTCATAGAAGATATCATCTGCAACAGGTGGGAATAAACCCTGAGTACGAGAATGTACTCAGCTAGACTTACCCGTCTAGTAAAACATAAAAGACACCAAGGATCATGCAAGGCGAAATATCAAGTGGAGCTGGTTGACTCACCTTTTTGCCAAAAGCTTAACTTACAACTAAGTTATTTTGAGAGCATCATCTTTAATTATCATCAACCTACCACTAGATTGGCACCTATACTACAACACATCACTTGATTATTACAAACAATAATAACCATATCAAATTCATCATGTGTTCTTCTTGCTATCATCATTTTCATGAACCAAGTTCATTAGTGAATGCTACGATTGCCGCTGCTCTGTCAAGTTCTCACTAACCGGGAGAGACGGCGATTCGAATCGGATTCCTATCTAGCTGGAGCGTTATTCCTAGCACTCACCCAAGCATCCCCTGCCGGAGAGCCAACGGGTCACCTTTGGTACAACTCAGGAATCACGGCTCCGATCAGCGCCGCACTCCCAGGGCTACCACTCTGCCAGGGAGGTCAGGAATTTTAACTCACCTGCCTTTGGACTTACGCCAATGGTCCCCCGCACACCGCACTTCCTCCGGTAGGGCGCACTTTATACTTGCCGGTCTTCCGGCCTGAGTCATACTACTCGGCTTCGCGGTCGGAACGAGTTATCCAGCCAACTAAGTGTCAGGCATGCGTTCAACATGACAAGAGGACGTACAACGATCGGTCCTTAGCTGCCACAGACGGAGTTACTACAAACTTGCAAAACTCCACCCGGCTTAAGTCAATTTAATCAGGTTCCATCCACGATAGCACATATAGACCATCGTGATCTGACATCCCCCTATATCGCGCAGGTGACAGGATATCACCCGACTTTTACCGATTAAAGCATGGCTAAGCTGCTACTCGATCCTAACTCTACACCCAGGGTGTGGTAAGTTATCTGGACAAGGATAGAGTAGAATGCAGCAACAGTTTTATCACAACTCCTATACGTAATGCATCAATAGATATAACATATTAAGTAACTTTAAAAATAAAGGGAGACTTAGGATGCTCCGGGGCTTGCCTTTCACGAACGATGCCGGCTCGTGATTCGGACACTCAACTTCTTCTTCGGGCTCCTCGAGTCCGACTTGCTGGACCTCCACCTCTTGACTGCCCTCCTGACCTTCGGGATTCACTTGCAGCTCGAAGGAGGCTGTCGCGTCCGATGCACCTATTGCATGCTCGAACAATGAGAAGATGCACATGCTAACGATGAATGCTCGATAACATAAGTAACTCACTAGACACTCAGTTACGGGGCAAAAGTTATACTAGCTCACAAAAGTAATTAAGTCAACTCAGCCCACAACCTATCATGATACCCAAACAGCAAGCAACACAAAACAAGTACACTCAGTAAATAAATCATAACTAATGATAAACAGATCCAAAAAACACAAATAAAGACATTCTGGAAAGCTTATAAAATTGTCTACAAATCATCTTTAAACATCACAGCAAGATTCATACATTAAACCAGTCATTTAAACAAAGTTCCAGGTTCTGTCCCAGAAAAACAGAGAACACCTATTTCTGGAACCCAACTTGGAACAGCTATAACTTTTAAACTACTTGGCCAAATGACCTCAAATTTAAACCACAGCTAGTTCAAGAAGTTTAGAACAACTTTGATTTAGACAAGTTTCACGGAAAGTCAAGTTATCATTAAGCAAAGTTAAATCCTTTCTTGCTGTCTAGAACAGCCTTTAACCCCTTTAAGTAATTATTTAATGACATGACCAAAACATAAACCATGCCAACCACATGGCTTATGAGCACAAACATATTACAAGGTTACCAGAACATCAGATGGAAACTCCCAAACATTTACTTAACAAGGCATTTATTAATTAATCCTAAATAAGAGCATAATTACAAGATACTAGTCAAAGTGCTCAGAAAAATCTATAAAAATTACAGAAGCACAAATATAGCATCAGAGCATCACCATAAAAATTTTAGAGCCAATGCACATACCAAATTAAAGATATGTATTTAACATGTGCCAAGATGTTTATTTCATAAATTCAGAAACATGACTTATATGGTGTCAAACAACAGATTTCAGATTATTTATATATTAGGAATACCATAAACAAGTGTACTACCAAAGTAGAACACCAGCACAAGCACCAATTATTTTTTAGGATTTAATTAAAGAAACAAGCCATATTTTAATCATAAATTACATATCGAAGCTGCAGCACTCCAAAATTCATGAAATATTTATCAAAGTATTCTAATACCATACAGAGGCTACCATAAAATTTTCAGAGCAAACTAAGCAGTATAACAAGAGGTATGCATTTATCCATGAATAACAAGATTAATTCCTTAATAACTAATTTCCCAGAAAACATGGTTCATTTTATATTTTTATTAAAAACTAGCCATCTCAAGGAATACCACAAAATTTGTTTCACAATTTTTGGATCTCAGGAACAGGAGATATGATTTTTGCAAGAAAGTCAAAAATCCAGTTTTGAATAAAAGAAAGGGGATGACCGTTGAGTCACTGGCATGCGGGACCCGCGTGTCAACGACACCGAGACAGAGGACCCCCTTCGCCGGCAAATGCTCGCCGACGGTGATCTTCTCCGGCGGATCCAAGGGCACCAACGTGCTCCTGGGAAGATTCCGCGTCGATTGAGGTAGGTGGTGCTAGGGTTTCGGCTACGGAGAGGGGTCGCCGTCGGCCATGGCGGCATGGCGGAGCTACTCCGGCTTACGCCGGCCATCTCCGACCGTTAGAGCGTTGGAGGAAGGTGGCTTAAGCATCAGTTAGTCAGCGCGGAGCTTTCGAGGTAGGAGCGCATAACCCTAACGGCTCCGGTGAACCTGCTCACGTGCGAGGTGCTCGTCGGCGGTGAGCACGGCGGTGCAGCGGCCGTGTTCCCGCGCGACGGTGAGGATTCAGCCGTAATGGCATGGTGTGGACCGACGCCAAGACCTAAGCAGACCCTAATGCTACCCAGAGAGAAGGAAGGGAGCAAGGGTAGAGCAGCGGCGAGGTTCGCCGGAATCGGTGTCGCGGTGGCCGCGAGCCCGACGACGCAGAACTTGCGAAATGCCGCTTACCTCGGGGAGATCTCGTCCAACTGATGGGTGGAGAAGATGGAGGAGCTCGAAGCGGACTTGGAGGTGCTCAGAGGCGAAGCAAGGCGCAGAGGCGAGGGCGCGAGGAGCTGGCGAAGCTCTCGGCGGCAATGGCGACGGCGTTTTCCGCCCGAGCGAGCGCGAGAGAGAGCGGAGGAGGAGAATGGACGGGCGCTGAGTGAGTGCGGGGCGCCGTGGCGTCCATGCCAATGCCGTCGGCCTGACGAGCGGGGCCATCGCCGGCGTACGGGCGCCATCTGGCGGACAGGTGGCGCTCTGGCCATCCACGACGGCGAGCTCGGCTTCGGTTCAGAAGAAACGGTGACAGTCTGACAGAGCAACTTCACCGATGATTATCTCCCAAACCAGACCGAGTTAGAAGATGATGCAGTTGACAAAGTTGGACTTCCAAACGAGTTCTACAACTTTGTCAACTAGAGCAAAGGCCAGATCGGCCGGGATTGAGAGATATAGAGTTTTCAATATCGATCGAGCAAACTGGTTTCGTTCCAAGACTTAGAAAATTTTCCAAGTGTTGGAAACAGCCCCAAATCTGCCTTGTGGGCCACTTTTGAGCTATTTGTGATCATTTTCATGAGATCGCCATAAAACAACTTTTGTTCCTTATAAAATTTCCTACAACTTTGCTGTAGGAAGTTTTGACATGCAAACATTTTATGAAACACTTTTTAAAAGCCTAAGGAAAAGAGGTTTCTAGGGCCTAGTTACACAAGTATGACTTAAGTGATTATTTTGGAGAAGTGATCAACATGAACATTGTTCCCAAGGCCAAGTTAAGCATAGATAAACTAATTACCAAAGCATTGAGCACAAACACAAGCATGGTTCACTCCAACATAAGCATAGGAAGCCTATTTAAGCAATTTAAAACACATTTTTGCATAGAATGACATGGCTCAAGAGAGATGATGATCATGATATGCTTTGAGTAAATGATGATGCTTATGCTATGCACATGATCAATGCAACCATAACACTGGGGTGTTACAGCCCTCCTCCCGTACAAAAATCTCGTCCCGAGATTTGAAAGCTTACTGATTTTCGAAGAATGTTTTGTAAACTTCTTTTAAATAATCCTCCGTCTCCCAAGTGGCGTCTTCTTCCCCGTGGTTGCTCCACAACACCTTGTAAAGCTTAACCACACGATTACGCGTCTCCCGTTCCTTGCGATCAAGAACCGCTACGGGTTTCTCCTCATACACCAAATCTGATTTCAACTTGATATCTCGAACTTCCACTCGTTCCTCCGGTACGCGAAGGCATTTCTTCAATTGGGATACGTGGAAGACAGGGAAAATAGCTCGAAGCGCAACTAGGAGTTGAACTTTGTATGCCACATTCCCTTTCTTTTCGAGAATCCGATAAGGTCCCACATAGCGAGGTGCAAGCTTTCGCTTGACTCCGAACCTTTGTGCACCTTTCATCGGAGACACCTTGATGTACACATGGTCACCAACTGAAAACTCAATCGGCTTCCTTCTCTTGTCGGCATAACTTTTCTGATGAGCTTGAGCAGCTTCCAGGTGTTGCTGGATAGTGCGGACTTTCTGCTCTGCTTCGTTCACGAAATCTATGCCGTAAAACCTTCTCTCTCCGGCTTCTACCCAATTCAACGGGGTTCGACACTTTCGACCGTACAGGGCTTCAAATGGAGCCATCTTGATACTCTCCTGATAACTATTGTTGTAGGAGAACTCGGCTAATGGCAACCACTTAACCCAAGAACCTTTTGAAGAGAGAGAGCATGCCCTCAACATGTCTTCGAGGATTTAGTTAACTCGTTCAGTCTGACCAGCTGTTTGGGGGTGATAAGCAGAGCTACGGACTAAATGAGTGCCAATTTGCTCATGCAAACATTCCCAAAAACGAGCAGTGAACTGTGGTCCACGATCAGATATGATTGTTCGAGGCACACCAAACTGACGAACAATGTGCTCGAAATACAACTCCGCATACTGATGTGGACGATAGTCAGTTCGAACTGGAATAAATCGAGCAACCTTGGTCAAGCGATCTACAATCACCCAGATGGAGTCGTAACCCTTAACAGAAGTTGGGAGTCCACTGATGAAATCCATGCTGACTTCTTCCCATTTCCAACCAGGAATTGACAAGGGTTGAAGCAAACCAGCTTTCATGTGAACAACCTTTACACGACAACAATTGTCACAACGAGCGACAAAAGCAGCTATCTCCTTTTTCATCTTTGTCCACCAAAACAAAGGTTTCAAATCCTGATACATCTTGCTACTACCAGGATGGATAGACAATTTGGATGAATGCGCTTCAGATAAGATCTGATTTCGCAGCTCACGGTCTTTTGGGACCACTAGTCGATCCTTGAACCAAAGGATTCCGTTCTCATCGACTCGGAAATGCTTGGTTTCTTCTTCCTTCATTTTCCTCTTTATATGGTGGATGCCTACATCTGTCTGCTGCAATTCGATGACTCGATTGCGAATGGTACTTTCCAGAGAAATCTGGTTGAGTACAAGTGGATGCATAAGATGTGACAACAACGGATCTTCCACTTGGATTGAGTGACAGTGAGCTTTCCGACTCAAGGCATCCGCCACTACGTTTGCCTTACCCGGATGATAGTGCACTTGGAGATTATAATCTTTAATCAACTCAAGCCATCTTCGCTGCCACATATTCAATTCAGGTTGAGTGAAGATATACTTGAGGCTCTTATGATCGGTGTAGATATTACACAGATTACCCAGCAGATAATGCCTCCAGATTTTCAAAGCATGAACAACTGCTGCCAATTCTAAGTCATGAGTAGGGTAATTGACCTCATGCTTTCGAAGTTGGCGCGATGCATACGCGATAACGCGACCTTCCTGCATCAACACACAGCCTAAACCAATGCCTGATGCGTCACAAAAGACATCGAAGGGCTTCTCGATATCAGGTTGAGCTAGGACAGGAGCTGATGTCAGCAATGTCCTCAACTTGTGGAATGCCTCTTCACACTCAGGTGTCCACACAAACTTTTCATCTTTCTGAAGTAGATGAGTCATAGGCTTGGATATTTTGGAGAATTCCGGAATGAATCGACGGTAATATCCAGCAAGACCGAGAAAACTCCGAACCTCGTGTACCGAAGTTGGAACTTTCCAATCCAGCACTTCTTGCACCTTAGCCGGATCCACCGATATGCCTTCTTCAGATAAGACATGGCCCAAGAAAGGTACTTTCTTCAGCCAAAACTCACATTTGCTAAACTTGGCATAAAGCTGATGTTCACGCAAACGCGACAACACTATACGCAGATGCTCTGCATGCTCTTCTTCATTGCAGGAATATACCAAGATATCATCAATGAAGACCACCACAAACTTGTCCAATTCGGGCATGAACACCGAATTCATGAGATACATGAAGTGAGCAGGTGCATTCGTCAAACCGAAGGACATGACAAGGTACTCATACAGCCCATACCTCGTCGAGAAAGCTGTCTTAGGTACATCTTCAGGACGAATCTTGATCTGATGGTACCCAGATCGCAAATCAATCTTGGAGAATACTTTAGCTTTAGACAACTGATCAAACAAGATGTCAATGCGAGGAAGAGGGTATTTGTTCTTGATAGTCACCGCATTTAGGGGACGATAGTCCACACACATGCACAAAGATTGATCCTTCTTCTTCACAAAGATAGCCGGACAACCCTAAGGAGAAGAACTAGGACGAATAAGACCCTTCTTCAACAACTCATTTAGTTGGGTCTTAAGCTCAGCTAATTCATTGGGTGGCATCCTATAAGGTCTTCTAGAGATAGGAGCGGTACCTGGAATCAATTCGATTTTGAACTCCACATCCCGATCCGGAGGAAGCCCGGGAAGATCCTCAGGATAAGCATCCGGAAACTCACACACCACCGGAATATCCTGAAGAGCCTTAGATTAACTGCATTCACAGTGCTACGGATTTGAATATCACGAGGGAGTTGCACTAGAAATGCCTCCTTGGTATTTGGGTCTTTCAACATCACTACACGAGTGGTGGTGTCGATAAGAACTCCATTGCCACTCATCCACTTCATCCCCAGAATTACATCTATGCCCACACCGGGTAGAACAACCAAATCAGCAAGAAACTGACGGCCTCCAATTTCCAGAGTTGCCCCAAAAACCACTTGATTGGTGGAAATATCATTTCCCGCAGCACTAATACAATAACTGCCATTATCAAGTGTAATGGCCTTGATGCTATGCTTAGACACGAATTCAGAACTCACAAAGGAATGCGATGCTCCAGAATCAAAAAGCACGAGTGCATCATGTTGATTAACCAGAAACTTACCAGCCGTGACTACCTCACCAGCGGGGATTGCTTCCACAGCGGTGTAGTGAACACGCCCCTGACGGACGTCCCCTTGGTTGCCCTTCTTTGGCGGGTAAGGACAGTTACTCTGCCAATGCCCGGTCTGATTGCAGTTCCAGCACGGACGTTTGGCAGGTGCAGTCTTGGCATAGTTGGGACCCGTGTTGCCCCTAGGAAGAGCAATAGAGTATCCCTTGCGAAAACCCGTCTTGGCCTGATTCTTCTTCACTGGAGGGCGGTACCTTTGATTCGGTGTTGGAGC
Source organism: Sorghum bicolor (assembly GCF_000003195.3). NCBI lineage: Eukaryota > Viridiplantae > Streptophyta > Magnoliopsida > Poales > Poaceae > Sorghum > Sorghum bicolor. The sequence goes on from NC_012875.2 coordinate 30,540,464, forward strand.
ACGGAACGGTGGCTTAGCTGCCACTGGAGCCTTGGACTGAGATGACCCAGCCCCAGCCTCAAAAGCCCTCTTGTGAGTCTTGGTCGCAGTGTACACAGTGTTATAGTTCTCTTGAGTGAGAGCATCACTGACAAACTCATTGAAAGTTGCACACTTAGTGTGGCCCATAGTATTCAGCAATTTGGGGCCTAAACCCCGCTTGAAACTAGCAATCTTTTTCATCTCTGTGTTCACAAACTCAGGAGCATACCTAGACAAATGATTGAAAGCATGCAAATACTCCTTCAAAGTCCTGTTGCCCTGAGTTAACTACATGAACTCAGTATGCTTCATCTCCATAACACCAGAAGGAATGAAATGCCCTTTAAAAGCATCACGGAAAAGATTCCAATCAAGCACGGTGTCGGCTGGAAGAGCTTCCCGATACTGATTCCACCAAATGCCTGCCGGTCCTTGCAGTTGGTGAGCTGCATACTCTGCCTTCAGACCTTCAGTCAACCGAAGCAAGCGGAACTTTTGTTCCACCGTATTCAGCCATTCTTCAGCTTGAAGGGGTTCTTCAGCTTCTCTGAAAGGTGGGGGCTTCGTATCCATGAAGACCTTGAAGCTACTGTACTGGTTAGGAGCTGGCCCTTCATGCGCATTACGACCACCCTGATTTGCCATTCGATTGATGGTTTCAGTGAGCATCCTCTGATTTTCTACCATCATTTGCATCAGCTCAGCTGGATTTGGTGGTGGGGGATTCATGTTTGCACGCTGTTCCGCACCTCGGGTGCCACGAGACATCTGTAAAGACACAGCCAGTGAGCATTGATGATGACAAGATTTGCCGCAGAAGAACTTATATTCATGCCTGAAAGTATTCGAGAGAATAGCTTTACAGAAAGGCACAACAATTCAATTCCACAAAACAACATCACCAATCCAACACATGACATAGATATCCCAATACGCACCACAACGGAAAACATCGGCATAACATAACGATCATAAAAGACTGCACATTGGGTCCATAAAGTTATTACACCATCACAGTACATGCCATGAGTCAAGGTCAAAGTTTTAGATTACAACATGGTTACTAAAGCACCACGACCGACTAGCATACTGCAAAAGATCCTCGCATAACACCACCCACTACTCCCTACACTCCAGGCTCGTCGTCCGAGTCAGCGTCGAAGATCGCCTCTCCATCCTCGTCGCTAACCGGCTCCAGCTCCTCGTCCTCCACATCCTCGTGCAAAGGTGGTGCAGCCGCTGCTGGTCCATCGACCTCCATACCATCATCATCGGCCACAATCACCTGAGGTCCCACCTCTGGATACACGGGTATAGGGCGAGGAATAGGGTGTAGCAAGTTGTTGAGACGGTGAATCTCCTCAAGACCAGCCTCAATCTAATCCTGCAGATAGTTCTCCCGCTCAAGCGACTGAACTCGGTGCATCTCCCATGCTTGGCGCCTGTTCTCCGACACACGGAGTGCAGTATCCCTCTCACGGGTGACCTGCACCAAGCGCTCCTGTAAGGTCTCCCTCTCTCTAGCTAACTGGCTCATCTGATCCTGCTTATGATCCCTCTCTCTAATGGCCTTCACCCACTGCTGCCTACGGTACTCCGCAATGTCTTCCCAGTCATTGCGGTCCTTCTGAGCTTGCTCCAGGAGTCTAGCTTGCTTGCGAAACTTGCGAGCACGCTTTTCAGCCTTCCGCTGCATCTCCTGGGCCCAGCGAATAGCCACCATCACCTGTGCATAATTGCCCTCTCGCTGACTGATCAGCTTGAGCACAGCCATCATAGCACTCATAGCAGGACTAGAACTCTCAGCTCTCTCTCCCCTGCCTCGAACCAAAGCACATCCATCAGCCTGTTTCCACCCCGCTGCTGCTGGGTCAGCACTAGGAATGGAGGTCGCTGGTCCTCCCGTCAGCTCATCACCACACCTCTGACAGATATTGAGCAGGATAGTCTGGGCTGCAACCTGAGCTGCCTCCCAGGGAGTCTGCCCATCAGAGCTGCAAGTCCAGCCTGTCAATGCAGGCTTGTCCCCATGTGGAGGGACAACTCCCTGCACAGCAAACCACTGAATCCCTCCTGTGCTCTCCATCTCCCACCAAGAATACTGAGGTGGCTCAGTGTACCCAACAGTCCGTAACACCCTCCAGAGCAGGGTAGGAGTACCAAACTCGTGCAAGAAAGTGTCACTAGGACGGGGTGAAGCGGGTGCGTCCATCTGTGGAAAGGAATGGAAATACCATGGGTAAAAGAGGATTAGTTTAAGCAACATTTATTTAGTTAAAAGGGGCGACATTGTAAGGGAAGGAGTAGACAGAATGTATGTATGAATGCGACATGATGCATGCACGAACTGTACGTCCTCACAAACTTAGAAAATTAATATTCTAACGGATATACGGTGGCATACATTCGCCTCTCGATATGATAACTATCCGTTTACACGTGCGCTGTTAGAGTACCTGTAGAAAACTTCATTTCAGCCCAACAGTTCCCAATATATCACTCAAGAAAGCAGTAAACTAAGTGCACATTGCTTGGACATGCCCAACATGCACAAACAATGACACCACAACTACCCGAGAAATTAAATACTCCCCAATTAAGTTTCTTTCATGGTCCCATGGTTTCGACATGTAACCACTCCAGAAAACCACCGCGAACACTCCCCTAGACCGCCATTTGGACGATCATGCTCTCACAGCTCACACTTACCAGGGCGTAGGTGCGACGTTGCATAATTTAAATCTAGCGACATATGTGGCTACTTCACATATGAAGGCTACCTCCACCATTAGACCACAGGGTAGCATAGTGCGGTCGTCACACATCCATACCTGAGTACTGCCGGAGATGCATAAATAAACCCCCCCCAAAGTCAGTACTTAAATAGCCACCTATAGTCCTTATGTGGGCAAGGAGGATTCGACCACTGGCATAACTAAATTATTTGTTTTACACCATTTTATTTAAAAACTCTTTTGTTTTAAATACACAAACACTGCATTTATAATGCTGAACTTGCTCCGATGCCAGCTGTCACAGAACCGACCAAATTATAAGAGTTCAAGTGCAGAAACGATCGCCAAGCAATCAAGTTTCTAAACTTGATCCCATATAATCCCGGTAGTCAATCGAAATCACGAAGGACTTCAAACCAACTCGCAACAAACCAAGATCGTAATAGTTCAACATAAACACAGCGAATGTTACATAGTCATTCATTGCCGTCGAAGCGGCACCACATCGGAGTCATTAAGTTATTACAACCCAAGTTCGAAGTAGCGGAAGCAAAATAGTTACACACACTTGTTCAAAGTTCAGTTCACAAGTTTCTGTTACTGCCAGAGTCTATGCCATCCTTCCAAAAGCATCACAGACGAGATTGTTAGAGAACCATGCCCAACGGTTAGTCCTCATCCCCAGCGGGATGGAGACAGGTCATGCAGAAACCGTCATAGAAGATATCATCTGCAACAGGTGGGAATAAACCCTGAGTACGAGAAAGTACTCAGCTAGACTTACCCGTCTAGTAAAACATAAAAGACACCAAGGATCATGCAAGGCGAAATATCAAGTGGAGCTGGTTGCCTTACCTTTTTGCCAAAAGCTTAACTTACAACTAAGTTATTTTGAGAGCATCATCTTTAATTATCATCAACCTACCACTAGATTGGCACCTATACTACAACACATCACTTGATTAATACAAACAATAATAACCATATCAAATTCATCATGTGTTCTTCTTGCTATCATCATTTTCATGAACCAAGTTCATTAGTGAATGCTACGTTTGCCGCTGCTCTGTCAAGTTCTCACTAACCGGGAGAGACGGCGATTCGAATCGGATTCCTATCCAGCTGGAGGGTTATTCCTAGCACTCACCCAAGCATCCCCTGCCGGAGAGCCAACGGGTCACCTTTGGTACAACTCAGGAATCGCGGCTCCGATCAGTGCCGCACTCCCAGGGCTACCACTCTGCCAGGGAGGTCAGGAGTTTTAACTCACCTGCCTTTGGACTTACGCCAATGGTCCCCCGCACACCGCACTTCCTCCAGTAGTGCGCACTTTATACTTACCGGTCTTCCGGCCTGAGTCATACTACTCGGCTTCGCGGTCGGAACGAGTTATCCGGCCAACTAAGTGTCAGGCATGCGTTCAACATGACAAGAGGACGTACAACGATCGGTCCTTAGCTGCCACAGACGGAGTTACTACAAACTTGCAAAACTCCGCCCGGCTTAAGTCAATTTAATCAGGTTCCATCCACGATAGCACATATAGACCATCGTGATCTGACATCCCCCTATATCGCGCAGGTGACAGGATATCACCCAACTTTTACCGATTAAAGCATGGCTAAGCTGCTACTCGATCCTAACTCTACACCCAGGGTGTGGTAAGTTATCTGGACAAGGATAGAGTAGAATGCAGCAACAGTTTCATCACAACTCCTATACGTAATGCATCAATAGATATAACATATTAAGTAACTTTCGAAAATAAAGGGAGACTTAGGATGCTCCGGGGCTTGCCTTTCACGAACGATGCCGGCTCGTGATTCGGGCACTCAACTTCTTCTTCGGGCTCCTCGAGTCCGACTTGCTGGACCTCCACCTCTTGACTGCCCTCCTGACCTTCGGGATTCACTTGCAGCTCGAAGGAGGCTGTCGCGTCCGATGCACCTATTGCATGCTCGAACAATAAGAAGATGCACATGCTAACGATGAATGCTCGATAACATAAGTAACTCACTGGACACTCAGTTACGGGGCAAAAGTTATACTAGCTCACAAAAGTAATTAAGTCAACTCAGCCCACAACCTATCATGATACCCAAACAGCAAGCAACACAAAACAAGTACACTCAGTAAATAAATCATAACTAATGATAAACAGATCCAACAAACACAAATAAAGACATTCTGGAAAGCTTATAAAATTGTCTACAAATCATCTTTAAACATCACAGCAAGATTCATACATTAAACCAGTCATTTAAACAAAGTTCCAGGTTCTGTCCCAGAAAAACAGAGAACACCTATTTCTGGAACCCAACTTGGAACAGCTATAACTTTTAAACTACTTGGCCAAATGACCTCAAATTTAAACCACAGCTAGTTCAAGAAGTTTAGAACAACTTTGATTTAGACAAGTTTCACGGAAAGTCAAGTTATCATTAAGCAAAGTTAAATCCTTTCTTGCTGTCTAGAACAGCCTTTAACCCCTTTAAGTAATTATTTAATGACATGACCAAAACATAAACCATGCCAACCACATGGCTTATGAGCACAAACATATTACAAGGTTACCAGAACATCAGATGGAAACTCCCAAACATTTACTTAACAAGGCATTTATTAATTAATCCTAAATAAGAGCATAATTACAAGATACTAGTCAAAGTGCTCAGAAAAATCTATAAAAATTACAGAAGCACAAATATAGCATCAGAGCATCACCATAAAAATTTTAGAGCCAATGCACATACCAAATTAAAGATATGTATTTAACATGTGCCAAGATGTTTATTTCATAAATTCAGAAACATGACTTATATGGTGTCAAACAACAGATTTCAGATTATTTATATATTAGGAATACCATAAACAAGTGTACTACCAAAGTAGAACACCAGCACAAGCACCAATTATTTTATATGATTTAATTAAAGAAACAAGCCATATTTCAATCATAAATTACATATCGAAGCTGCAGCACTCCAAAATTTATGAAATATTTATCAAAGTATTCTAATACCATACAGAGGTTACCATAAAATTTTCAGAGCAAACTAAGCAGTATAACAAGAGGTATGCATTTATCCTTGAATAACAAGATTAATTCCTTAATAAATAATTTCCCAGAAAACATGGTTCATTTTATATTTTTATTAAAAACTAGCCATCTCAAGGAATACCACAAAATTTGTTTCACAATTTTTGGATCTCAGGAACAGGAGATATGATTTTTGCAAGAAAGTCAAAAATCCAGTTTTGAATAAAAGGAAGGGGATGACCGTTGAGTCACTGGCATGCGGGACGCGCGTGTCAGCGACACCGAGACAGAGGACCCCCTTCGCCGGCAAATGCTCGCCGACGGTGATCTTCTCCGGCGGATCCAAGGGCACCAACGTGCTCCTGGGAAGATTCCGCGTCGATTGAGGTAGGTGGTGCTAGGGTTTCGGCTACGGAGAGGGGTCGCCGTCGGCCATGGCGGCATGGCGGAGCTACTCCGGCTTACGCCGGCCATCTCCGACCGTTAGAGCGTTGGAGGAAGGTGGCTTAAGCATCAGTTAGTCAGCGCGGAGCTTTCGAGGTAGGAGCGCATAACCCTAACGGCTCCGGTGAACCTGCTCACGTGCGAGGTGCTCGTCGGCGGTGAGCACGGCGGTGCAGCGGCCGTGTTCCCGCGCGACGGTGAGGATTCAGCCGTAATGGCATGGTGTGGACCGACGCCAAGACCTAAGCAGACCCTAATGCTACCCAGAGAGAAGAAAGGGAGCAAGGGTAGAGCAGCGGCGAGGATCGCCGGAATCGGTGTCGCGGTGGCCGCGAGCCCGACGACGGAGAACTTGCGAAATGCCGCTTACCTCGGGGAGATCTCGTCCAACTGATGGGTGGAGAAGATGGAGGAGCTTGAAGCGGACTTGGAGGTGCTCGGAGGCGAAGCAAGGCGCAGAGGCGAGGGCGCGAGGAGCTGGCGAAGCTCTCGGCGGCAATGGCGACGGCGTTTTCCGCCCGAGCGAGCGCGAGAGAGAGCGGAGGAGGAGAATGGACGGGCGCTGAGTGAGTGCGGGGCGCCGTGGCGTCCATGCCAATGCCGTCGGCCTGACGAGCGGGGCCATCGCCGGCGTACGGGCGCCATCTGGCGGACAGGTGGCGCTCTGGCCATCCACGACGGCGAGCTCGGCTTCGGTTCAGAAGAAACGGTGACAGTCTGACAGAGCAACTTCACCGATGATTATCTCCCAAACCAGACCGAGTTAGAAGATGATGCAGTTGACAAAGTTGGACTTCCAAACGAGTTCTACAACTTTGTCAACTAGAGCAAAGGCCAGATCGGCCGGGATTGAGAGATATAGAGTTTTCAATATCGATCGAGCAAACTGGTTTCGTTCCAAGACTTAGAAAATTTTCCAAGTGTTGGAAACAGCCCCAAATCTGCCTTGTGGGCCACTTTTGAGCTATTTGTGATCATTTTCATGAGATAGCCATAAAACAACTTTTGTTCCTTATAAAATTTCCTACAACTTTGCTGTAGGAAGTTTTGACATGCAAACATTTTATGAAACACTTTTTAAAAGCCTAAGGAAAAGAGGTTTCTAGGGCCTAGTTACACAAGTATGACTTAAGTGATTATTTTGGAGAAGTGATCAACATGAACATTGTTCCCAAGGCCAAGTTAAGCATAGATAAACTAATTACCAAAGCATTGAGCACAAACACAAGCATGGTTCACTCCAACATAAGCATAGGAAGCCTATTTAAGCAATTTAAAACACATTTTTGCATAGAATGACATGGCTCAAGAGAGATGATGATCATGATATGCTTTGAGTAAATGATGATGCTTATGCTATGCACATGATCAATGCAACCATAACACTGGGGTGTTACAAAAGCTGCTTACACTCAGAATTTAACTTAGCACTAATAAAAGTAGGTCTAGGCTTATCACCGCTACCTATATCTACCTCTACCAAATCATCTCCCGATGTGAACCCCTGGCCTAATTTTCCATCATCGGCGAACCTATCCATTAAAACTCCTCATCAGAACCGACTGCTTGGATCGGTGGAATTTCATAATCAGCAACTTTGAGGAAATCCTTCTCCCAAATTTCTCCCGAGATACACCTAGTCCTTTCATAGGTGTCTGCTTCTACCGATGCAATGACATAAGAAGAATTCCCTGGGACAATCTCAATCTTGTCACCTACCCACTGAACCAAGCATTGGTGCATTGTAGATGGGATGCAACAATTGGCATGAATCTAATCTTTCCCAAGCAACAAATTATAAGCACCTTTTCCACTGATCACAAAGAAGGTTGTCGGCAAGGTTTTGCTGCCGATGGTCAACTCGACGCAGATTGCCCCCTTAACTGGAGACACATTTCCCTCAAAGTCTTTTAGCATCATATCAGTCTTGGTCAAATCTTGATCCCCTTTTCCAAGCTTCCGATAGACTGCATACGGCATGATGTTGATAGCAGCCCCACCATCAATTAATATCTTGGTCATTGGCTGACCATCAACTCTTCCTTTGACAAACAAAGCTTTAAGATGCTGCCTTTCATTGTCGGCAGGCTTTTCAAAGATAGCTGTCATCGGATCCAGAGCCAACTGAGCTATCTGGTCGGAAAACTCCAACTCCTCATCATCACTGGATGGCACAAGGAACTCCATCTGCAACATAAATACCATGTTAACATCTGCCGATGGCCCTTTCCCCTTAGGATCCGGTTGTTGCTGATCCCCAGACTGGCTAGAGTTCTCGCCCTTGCTTAGCTCTTCTCGTCTTTAGCGCTGCAGCCTCCTGTTCTGTGTCCTAGTCAACCCCTCCGGACACCATGGGGGAAGTTGTGACCGCCTTGCCGATGGGCGACGACCTTCCCTTGACTCCATACGATAAGTATTAGCGTCTCTACAAAATATGAACTCATCGGGAACTCGTGCATTAGCCATCTCTTCAAGCTCTTCCTGGTTCTTGTGAAAATATTCAACGCGATCACCACGCCTATCGTGTACACTGAGTCTACCCCCCAGCCGATCATGAACTGACGCTCTCCCCCTAATCGGCCCATTAAATTGCCGATCACCATCGTGATAGCGCCGATCGGATCTGTCATACCGATCATAACCATTGCACTCAGGGCAATCTCTAACAGTGGGTAATTTGATGTTCTGCTCCCAGCAATGGATAAAGAACGGGTAGTTCCAGTGATCTCTGTGCCGATTCCACTCCTGTCGGCGTCTTTCTTCTTCCCGATGATAGTCTTCTTGCTGGCGCCGATACCGATCCCCCCGTTGCTGCCAAGTCTCCCGAGGCCTTCTATGAGTTATCACAATACCAGAAAGAGGAGGCCTTCTCAAGTTAGTTCCTTCTTGGATCAAGCCTTTTCCTTTGGCATCGGCAGCAGTAATCTGATGTTGAGGATCGACCGATGCACTTCTTTCAGCTGCTTCTGACGTCAAGACCTTGGTCTTTCCCTTAGCATCCAACATGTTTGTTGGAAAAGGGTGTTTATCAATCTTCATCGGCTTCTGCGCTTTAGAACTATCAAACATAATTCTCCCAGATTCTATAGCCGATTGCAGCTATTGTCTGAAAACCTTGCACTCATTGGTGCTGTGAGAGGTTGCATTGTGCCACTTGGAGTATTTCATCTTCTTCAATTCTTTAGCCGATGGAATTACAAGATTGGGTGACAATTTGATCTGACCTTCTTGAAGTAGAAAGTCAAATATCCTATCGGCTTTGGTGATATCAAATGCGAACTTCTCTGACTCTTTATGCCCAAAAGGACAAGACATTGGCTTCTTATTTTTCACCCACTCTGCCAAGCCGATGACTAGCTCTTCATCAGAATCCAAGCTTGCTGCTTCATCGACAAATGACACCTTTTTATTCCAAGCTCTCTTAGGTTCAAAGGGTTTAATATCTTGGTTGGAAATCCTCTGCACCAAGTGACTCAGACTTTCGAACTATTGAGAAGCGTACTTGTCTCTGATATGTGGCAACAAACCCTAAAAAGCCAAATTGGCTAGCTGCCGATCGTCCAGAACCAGACTATAACACTTGTTCTTAACTTCTCGCAACCTCTACACAAAGCTTTCAACCGATTCATTATTGCGTTGTTTCAATCTAACCAAATCGGTAATCTTCTTCTCATGGACTCTAGAAAAGAAGTATTTGTGGAATTGCTTCTCCAGATCGGCCCAAGTAATCACTGAGTTAGGAGGTAACGATATAAACCAAGTAAATGCCGATCCAGACAACGATGACGAGAACAATCGAACCCTTAATTCGTCTCTGTTAGCAGCTTCCCCACATTGAATGATGAACCTGTTGACATGCTCCATAGTCGATGTATCATCCTGTCCAGAAAACTTAGTGAAATCTGGTACCTTGTACCGATTTGGAAGTGGAATTAAATCATAAGCAGGAGGATACGGTGTCCGATAAGAGTAAGTGTTGACTTTGGGTTTTATCCCAAATTGGTCCCTCATCACTTCGGCTATCTTATCGGCCTAATAAGCATCGGCATCTTGCCGATGGGGTGGTTGTGGATCTGGCGCCTGCTGATATACTTCCACGTGTCGCTGAGGCGCAAGATCTGCATGGAACATGGGGTTGATCGTCTAACCACCGAACTGTTGACCAAGATTCATTGGCTGGTTGCCCAACCCTTGATTCTAGCATCCAGACTGGACCTGGCCTTGTTGAGACCCTAGAGCCTGATGATTCTGTTGAGGCATCTGTGGAAAGACTAATTGCCCCGTCCATCCACTGTTAGCATTCATCGGCATGAACCCTGCCGATGGCTGAAGGTTGGGCATCATCATTGAATTGACATACCCTGGCTGAGTCATAAACCTCTATTGCATCGGCATTGAATCTGCCGATGCGTTAGGCATATGGAATGTTGGAACTTGAGAATTCCCACTGTAAGGTCTTGTAGTAGTAGTTGTAGTATACTGGGGACTCTGATTCATCGGCAGATTTGGAGGTGCCGACGCCATAGGAGCCTTGCCTCATGTCAGCCGTTTGAGACGTGCCGGGCGTCTTCAACATCTTCTCTGGGGGCATACCATAACCCCACCAGTTAGGAGGAACAGATCCTGACATTGCCGATGCGAGTAGATCTGTAGCAAGCTTGATTTCCTCATTTGATGTTGATGGATTGGTCATCATTGGCGTAGTTTGCACATTAGTGAGCCCTAATGTGCTTCGAGGAGAAGTAACCTCTGCACCCGCAGCGGCTGTTGTAGCCAATGGAGCTGTGACCACTAGTGATCCCAGCTGATGATAGACAAGGCCCACATAATTTGGTGGCAATTGTCCTTCTTTGAAAGTTCTAGCCACGGCATTGAAAACCATGTTGGACAGCACTCCAGCTTGATTGATCAAGGCACGGTTAATAGCATTATCAACAATGTCTTGAAGTTTACCAGGGTTGGCTTCAAAAGTAACTTGCCGAGGTGCTGGCAGTGCTTTTTTCTGGATTACTTCGCCGCTCCTGTTGATATTGAAGGACTTCAAACATTGCTGCTTGTAGTCCTCCATGGCTTTTGCAATAGCTTGCTTCTGCTCATCTCTGAGATTGGCTTCCGTCACGGGGATGACGTTCTCCAGATCGAACTCGGTATTCGCCATGTTGATCTTGATCTTGATTCTGTCCCACTGGGCATGCCAAAAGATGTGTTGGTGCAAAAGCTGATCTGCAAACACAAAGTGCTAATACCCGATTCAAACGTTAAGGCGTGCCAGCCGATTTGACCTTACTATCGGCAAAGGTGATAACTCGAATACTTTGGTCCCGACAACAGCGATGCGCCCGGATGTCACGGCCAAGAGGTATTCACGTGGAACTCGAGAATACGCTGAGCTTAAGTCGACGAATTCCTAAGAACTCGTAGTAAAAATGAAAATATGACGAAGTTGTCGAGATGTAGATGCTGGAATATGAATAAAAACTTGTGTTTGATTGATTGATCTCTCTTCATTACAAGGCCCTAGGGTCTACATTTATACCCCGCTCAAAGAGCTACAATCAGACACGACTAGGACTCAAATTCCAAATTAAACGGAATCCGTATACAAAACGAATTTTAAATAACTAAGGAAAACATAAAACTACCCCCTTGTAACCGACCGGGACACTGCCACAGATCAATCGGCAACCTCAACGCTTTCCTTCAGAGTCACCGGCAGTCTTCCTATTATGGCCATCGGCAAACACTGATATTGATCATCGGTAAGAACACATCACAACCTCAGGACTTAGCCACATTCAATCATCTCTTCATCGGCAACTAACCTCATCGGCAACTTTTCTACAGACTAGTTACCGTTGCTCCACCTGCCAATCTATACTTTACTGGTCCCTAGGTACGTGTCCAGCAACGGTGTCAACACTCCCCATTCTCAATTTGGGCGTGGTCATCCATCTCGAGCAGCAGCTCCTTGTGTTCGACTGGGTCCTACAATCAAAGCCTCAAAGACCCTAATACTGAAGCTCCTCCTTTGAACGCTCCTTTATTGAGCGTAGGAGCATCTTTGTGACCTCGATCGATCCCCCATGGCGTAGCATTAGATCGACCAAGGTAGGATACCTTGGGTCTTGCCACTAGCCTCAGTGGGCTCGGCCTCGTCCGCCCATGGCCACCTGCCCACCAGGTAGCCTAGGGATCCCCTTGACACCATAAAGGGTCCCTCTAATTTCATATGCGTGATGAGCAGGCGTGCGTGTGAGAAGCGCCAATGCCACAACCCCGACTTATCCTGGCAAGTGGTTGGTGCTCCTTGCTTTAGCCTCGTAGGGGTCTCAGGGCCATAGACTGGCAGCTCTGACCCTTGCACCTCATGCCTTGTCTGCTGCTGCTCTAACTGCAGGTCGAGCCCTTTCTGCCTCTCTTGCTACATCTGATGCTGCTCCGATTGTAGGCCGGCCCCTTTTGGCCCTCCTGCTGCGTCTGGTGCTCCTCTGGCTGCAGGTCGAGCCCCCTCTAGCCCTCCTGCTATGTTTCTTACTGCTACTGCTGCTGTTGCTGTTGTGGGCATGAGGCAAGCGCCCCTTTCACGGGCGAGCTGGGCGATGGAGATGCAACCTTATCTCTGTCCCTCTCTTCATCCGCCTCCATTTTCTTCTTCTGCTCCTCCTCCTTAGCCTTCTTCTTCTCTTCTTCTTCCTTCTTCCTCTTCTCCTCTTCACCCACATGTAGACTGATGGGCCATGGCACCCACCCCTCAATTTGATAGGCCTCAATGCCCTCCACCATGGTACGATCCCCAAGTGAAAGTGAGCCTAGTGTAGCCTTGCCACCGGCAGCGGTCGAAGCGTCTTCTGCTCCCAGTCTCAGGGGCTCGAGGGATCCTTTCGGGCCCTAGGGATGAAGGACCTTTGCTTGACCTGAGACAGGAGGGTCAAGCATCGAAACGTCGCCCCCTTGGAAGCCTGAGGCGGGATGTCACCGCCACCGGTGGGGGCCTCGAGCCAGAAGAGCCTACAACCAGAATAATGGCCAGTTAACTCGCCTACTTCCAAAAGCGCCCCATGCTAGCAGAACCGTCACTGAGAATGCAAGAAGAAACACAACAGCATACCCTTGAGCTGGCCAGGCACCTTGGAACCTGCCCCAATCTTAAGTCTTTTAGTGGTGGAGGGTTGGGCCTCCTCCAACTCTCGTTTTAGCCTAAAATAGACACATAAGGCATGCAAAGGTTAGCGTATAGGCTCAAAGGCATGAAAAGGATAAAAGTGTTATGAAGACTCACACCATAGGGAGGGCAGCCTTCCTCTTGGTCCTGCGAGCACCACAAGGCGGCCTTAAGGACCCACCACGTGTCGAGCCCCTCGGAATTTCTGAACCAACAGTAGGCATCGGTTTTGCCTGTGCCCCACGATGTCCCTCTAGGCTTGAACTCCTTTTTTGGGCCTCCCCCTAGCTTGAGGTAGCCGCGGCCTAGCTCTCTGAGGCAGCGCAGCCTCAAGTTTGAGGCCCTCGATGAAGGTTTTAACTCAATGCCCGGGCCCAGAATCCTTGGGCAGATGCGGGGGTGGCTCGACCTGGCCGTGAGTTGGAACAGGAGGGGAGTCACCACGTGGGCGTTGTTGACGGTCCTTAAGTATCAAATATAATCATCAAATAAACAAAGAAAAGGATCCAAATGCAACCGACATCCAGACTTAGGGTTTTATCTGACAAAATTCCACGACTTTTGGTGTTTGTCTATTTTAGCAGGGGGTTATCAGGAATTATGGAATAAAGGCCCACACGTTGGGTTTACATAGAGATATTAACGTACCGCACAATTATCTAACATCTAGAAGAGTCCAGAAGCTACGGGAACGGACACGAGGCCGATCGGGCCCGGGGCAGGGCGCCCGCCCTGGCCTCGGGGCCAATATGCTTCAACTTCGAGGATCATGCTCCACCGACCTAAAGGATCAAGGAAAACTGTGTGATTAATATCGGTTTGATGTGACGGCCCATATTCACTTGGAAGGACTATATAAGTAGACCCCCTGGTCCCTAGATGAGAGGACATCTGAACCCTAATTCATTATCCATCTCGGGAGAAGAAGCCTCTGATCAAGCCCTAGACCCACCACATCAATTAGATCTCTAGTTTAGCATAGCTACATAGGATTAGAACTAGAAGGAGTCAATCATCGTTTGGTTTCCGGATCTTCAAGAGGATTCTTGGTAATACCTCTCTTGTTTTTCAATTGTTCATCTTTGTTCTTCAATATTATGAATATGACTTTGCTCTACTTCAATATATTGATTATGACTTTGCTCTACTTGTTTATATTTGTAATTATATTGTTCTTAGTCTATCATAGTTATATGCTTGGTTTAGTTAGATTGGACTTATATACATGTTTAGGATCGTATAGCGTTTATCCATGTGTACAGTGGGTAAATGATAAGTATTGTGTAGGCGTGGTGCCTATACCGTATTTATCTGCGATTGTACCCTATATGCCAGATCGCGGGGTAGTTCGTGGTAGTGACAGCTCCATTGATTCTTATATAGTTCCCCTCTCGTGTATAGGGCTGGCAGAGCAACATTATTACAGGGGAGTGATTGCTATGTTTCTCATCTTCCTTGATAATATCACTTTGCATGGGCGTAGTCCTGTCTCCCAATGATTGCCAAGTATAATTTCACTAACTATGATATGCTAGACTGTATAGTTGAGAATAACTTAGGGAATATTCTTGTAGTTCGTCCTAATTCCATGCTAGTGACTTGCTAGTATCTATTGAGGTGCTTATCATATTTATATGTGGCTAAGTTATGCTGATCAAATTAATTATCTTTGTCATTATTCATACTTTATCTATCTTTTATGTGACACTTATCCCTGTATGAAAGAGATAGATAAATGCTCTCAATTATACATGCAATGATAGATACTCAATCCTATATTCCATTCTATAATCAACATTGATGTTTAGCAATCCATTCCCAGTGGTAAAAATATAAATAACGATACTTGGAATACTTCTCTGTTAAAAAGCAACATCGGTATTAATCTGTGCGCTTGCAAATCTCATTTATTAGTTATTTAGAAGAGCAATTGCATATTTAAATACTGCGTCTCTCATGTCATGCTAGGGATGACAACTTGGCTTAAGTGGTATGAGAGATAGGTTTGGCAGTTTTGGCGCCGTTATCAGAATTAGAAAACTAAGTCTACTTTTGGTAGTGACGTTAAGAATGCCCAACAAGCATTTTTGGCGCCGTTGCCGGGGAAGGTTGATTACTAATCAAGAACGAATATGGAATTTTAAGTCATCATTCGCATCAGTAATATGATTGAGATTATCAATTCTCTCATACAGTTTTACCCCGATATTTTTCTATTTTATTTTATGTAGGGTAATGTGTGAATAGAAGACATCTTCCTTGAAATTTTGTTGACAATCTCGAAGCATTATTCAGAAAACAAGAGCCAAGCTCAAGAAGAGATCATCAACACTTCAGCACGAAGCTTCATCCAATCAAGAAGATCACTGAAGTTTCATCCAGAACTTGTCTTCAGTATACGAAGTCATGGCGAACAAATCGATCCGTGAGTTCTCAGCTCCCACTACGGACAACATCTGCTGCAGAGATTGACGGCAACTTTGAGCTCAAGCCTGGACTTATCAACATGGTGCAATCCAATCAGTTCTGTGGGAGGGCACATGAAGATGCTAGTGCTCATCTCCAACACTTCATGGAGATTTGCAGCACATTCACCATATCAGGAGTCCCCAGAGATGCTATACTGCTTCGCCTCTTCCCATTCTCACTGTTGGGGAGAGGGAAGCAGTGGTTCTATGCTACAAAGGAGAAGAATACTACGTGGGCACTTTGCTCCATGAACTTTCTGGCTAAGTTCTTTCTCATGGGAAAAACCAATGCTCTCCATGGGAAGATTACAAGTTTTCAGCAACAACATGATGAATCTGTTCCAGAAGTATGGGAGCGCTTCCGAGACTACATCCTAGAATGTCCCCATCATGGAATGAAGAGTTGGCTACTGATGCAGACATTTTATGATGAGCTCGGCAATAGTGCTCGAGAGACCATGGATGCTACAGCTGGAGGAGCATTCCTATCACTCACTATACCACAAGCCACAACTCTTGTGGAGAAGATGGCGTCCAACCAAGGCTCAAGGACACGCAAGAGAGGTGGAGGTATGCATCAGCTCAAGGAGGTAGACATGCTGTCTGCTAAGCTAGACCTGCTCATGAAGAAGCTCGATAATAAAGCTAGAGATAAGAAAGAAGTTATGCACATCTACGACTCTCACATGACTTGTGAAGAGTGTGGAAATACCGGACACTCAGGCAATCACTGCCCTAAGATGCTTGAGGATGTAAACTACATCAACAACAACAACTACTACTACTACTACAACCGTCCTCAGCAAAATCAAGGTTGGAATCAACAGAGGCCTAACTACTCAGGTAATTATCAAGGTAACAATTCTTACAATAATAATAATAATTTTTCACCTCTGAGAGAGTTAGTGTCTAATCAAGGAAAGCTAACGGATAACCTATCTAAGAAATTTGCATCTAATGATAAAATGTTAGAAAATATAAATAATAGAATGGATAATTCTCTACTGCCATCAAGAATCAAATTAACTTTAATAAAATGATTGAATCTCAGTTAAATCAAATAGCTGCTGCTGTTCCTGCTACTACCTCGGTACACAATCGGAAGGATTAGAATCTGCAAATCTTGTAGACATGTTTGATGCAGGTAACTACTGGAGTAACCCCATCACTGAAGTTCATAGTGACCTTCTGTCGGTCAAGAGAGGCGATCCAGGACGCCCCGTCATCCCGATCTCCATCGACATGGTGGACTTCCCAGAAGCACTCTGCGACTTTGGCTCTAGTGTCAACATTATGCCCAGGTTACTCTATGAAAAAATCTTTACGTATCATTTATTAGAAACAACCATGTGTTTGCAGTTTGCAGATCAGACACTAAGTTTCCCCAAGGGAATATTGAAGAACCTCTGTGTCCGAATTGATACCTTGTATGCCCCTGCAGACTTCATGGTGATAGAGACTGGTAATGATGAGAGGGCAACCGTCATTCTAGGGAGGCCATTCCTGAACACCTCGAGAGCTATCATCTACGCTAGAGCTGCCAAGATCAGTTTCTACATCAAAGGGAGGAAGGAGACATTTTCCTTCAAGAACAAGACTACACAAATCCCAGAGCAATCCCGACATGAACCAAGGAAGAGGACCAACAGGAGGAATAGGAACAAGCAAGTGTGGACCAAGTCAGCTAAGATGGTCACTGCAGTTCATGGAGGTCAAGATCATTGACTTATGTCACCATTTCTGACCAAGAAGGACGGCCCAGGCATGCCAAGCATCTATTGCTCCATTAATGGATACAACTTCTACAAGACATTTTGTGACACCGGATCAGGCGTCAACATAATGGCCGCAGTCACCTATCGGCTCTTGTTCGAAACCATGCCCTTAAAACCAACATATATTCAGCTCCAGATGGCAGATCAGACATTTCGAAAGGTTGAAGGTATAGTAACTGATGTCTCAGTCAAAATAGACGATCATTTTGTCCGTACAGACCGTTCCTCCCATCGTCCTTGGGAGACCGTTCCTCAGCACCGTTAAAGCAATCATCTACATTGGAACCGGAGAAGTCCACATGCACTTCCCCTCTGAGAAGGTACACTGCTATTTTACTGACCGTAATTATATAGTTGACGACTCTAAGCAGGTCAGGACAAGAAGAAGACGACGCAACCGCAACCAGAGGAGGAAAATCATCAAGGATAGATGGGCAGACTACAAAGGAGAATTAGTAAGGTCTGAATACATACAGCTTGAATAGAGTTACCCTGAGGAGACCGTAGCACCGAGTCAGGTGTGGAGAGAGAAGATAGTTATACACGAAGAAGAGGCGCCGCCGGAAGGACCGACTACGCCATTGTTGGGTATTCTTAACATCATTACCAAAAGTAGATAGTTTTCTAATTCTAGTAACAGTGCCAAAAATGCCAAACCTATCCCTCATACCACTTAAGCCAAGTTGTCATCCCCAGCATGACATGAGAGACGCGGTATTGAAATATGCAATTGCTCTTCTAAATAAATGATGAATGGGATCTGCAAGCGCACAGATTAATACCGATGTAGCATTTTAACCGGGAAGTATTCCAGGTATCATTATTTATATTTTTACCACTGGGAAGGGATTAGCAATCATCAATATTGATTACAGAATGGAATATGAGATTGAGTATCTATCATTGCACGTATAATTGAGAACATTTATCTAATTCTTTCATACAGCGATAAGTGTCACATAAAAGATATATGAAGTAATGAATAGTGACAAAGATAATTAATCTGATCAGCATAACTTAGCCTGTAATAAATATGATAAGCACCTCAATTAGATACTCTAGAAAGTCATTAGCATGGAATTAGAACGAACTACAAGAATATTTCCTAAGTTATTCTCAACTATATAGTGTAGCATTATCATAGTTAGTGCAAGCATACTTAGCAATCATTGCGAGACAAGACTACGCCCATGCATAGTGATATTAGCAAGGTAAATGAGAAACATTGCAATCACTCCCCTGCAATAATATTGCTCTGCCAGCCCAATACACGAGAGGGAGACTATACAAGAATCAATGAAGCTGTCACTATCACGAACTACCCTACGATCTGGCATATTGGGTACAATCGCAGATAAATACAGTATAAGCACTACGCCTACACAATATCTATCATTTACCCATGGATCCGATGGATAAACGCTATATGATCCTAAACATGTATATAGATCCAATCTAACTAAGCCAAGTATATAACTATGATAAACTAAGAACAATATAATCTTGAATATAAACAAGTAGAGCAAAGTCATAAGCAATATATTGAAGTAGAACAAAGTCATATTCATAATATTGAAGAACAAAGATGATTAGAAGAACAATTAGAAGCACAATTAGAGAATTACCAAGAATCCTCTTTTCAGATCCGGAAACCAATCGAAGATCGACTCCTTCTAGTTCTAATCCTATGTAGCTATGCTAATCTAGATATCTAATTGATGTGGTGGCTCTAATCTTGATCAGAGGCTTCTTCACCCTTGAGGAATAATGAATTAGGGTTGAGAGGCTCTCTCCTCCAGGGGCTAGGGGGTCTGGTTTTATAGTCCCTTCAAGTGAATATGGGTCGTTGGATCAAACTGACATTGATTGAATGGTTATCCTTGATCCTTTAGGTCGGTGGAGATCTTTCCCGAAAGTGTGTCCAGATTGGACTCCAATAGGGGGCGGGCGCCTAGGTCAACTGGGCGGGCGCCCAGTGCCTGGCCCCATTCGGCCTCCGCTTCCTTTCCGTGGCTTCTGGAGTCTTCTAGATGTAAGATAATTGCGCGGCACGTTGATATCTCTATGTAATCCCGACGTGTGGGCCTTTCTTCCGTATTTCCTGATAACCCCCTGCAGAAATAGACAAACACCAAAACTCATGGAATTCTGTCAGATACTTAAGGATGTTGATTTTATTTGGATCCTTTTCTTTGTTTTTTGATAGTTAAATTTGATACTTAAAGACCGTCAACAAACTCGCCCAAGCTTACCTCTTGCTCGTCCCTGAGCAAGGATAATCTCAAGGATGGATCATAAGTTGTTACAATATCTTTAAAAATTGACGGTACACATGCTTTTTAATTAAGATCTCATCTCAAAGATAGAGTAATCTATCAAGACTTAAAACTTATTCATTTTACCTTTCACCATGGGACTTGTAACCGTCACTTCTGTCTTGAGTAGTTAAAAGATAGAACAGTCTAGTCAAGTGCCATGTCTCTTATTCTTGATCAGATATAGCTCTAAAGTTTTTGCAGGTTTTCAAATAAAACTCAGAGATTCCTTGTATGATTCTCTTAGATCTCTCTTTTGTGGTATTTCTGGATCCTTACCAAGGAAGTGATGGTATATGCCTTCTCTCAAGATATGTAGTATTTGTGGTATAAGACATATTGACTTTGCCTTCTCTCTCACCCAACTCTAATAAGGCTTTTGATATCTAGTGCTCATTGGTGAAAGATATAATATACATACTCACAAGACATTTATTGTATAGTCAAACCATGGATCCAAAGAAACAAATCAATAAGTCAAATCAAGATGTGCATGTGTGGCGAATGAATGGTGTATGGTGATGATGGTGATAGCAATGTTAAAAACAATGGTGAAAGTCTAAATCTACTTTTGCTCTTTTGAGGGAATATATACCTTTCTTGCTTTTTGAAACTTTGTGAGGAGAATGAGATGCTCTATATTTTCTTTTTTTCTTTCCTCTCAGGTGGGTATCTTGTACCCCTAATTCTACTGTCGGACACTTGTCCATTTTTACCTCTCGTCTCACTTTTTCTTTTATTTCGAGGTTCCGGGCACTTGCCCCCTTTTATTTCCTCGTATCTCTTTTTTTTCTCTCTTTTTTTTCAGAGCACTCATCCCTTGAGATAATATAGCAAGTGGTAATAACAAGATAACTTGAGCATTTATTTCACAGGGGAAAAACAGAAATATTTTTGGCCATTCTCTCCTGGATTAGGAGTAGAATATTTTTTGGTGGTTCTGGAGATGGAAATGAGTGGATATATGTGGATGGTACTTTCGGAATAGAAGCAGCATATGTGAGTGAACGTGCAAGTGAATCTTGATTTAACCACATGACAAGCTCCTAAGGGTCTACACAGCTTGACCACACTCAATGCTCATAAGTAGTAAAAGTAAATGTGTGGCTCAAAGTCTAACAAGCATGTATATATGGCTGTGGTAGGAATTTAAACTCTCATCATACAGGAACTCATCATGCAATATGTTAAAGATTTTTAAAGATAAAATTCTCCAGAATTCTAGCATCTCTAGGAACAAATAAACAGTAGCTCAACCTTCCCATATCATATCCGTTAACAACTTACACTTCAGATCAAGTTTTCTTCCCACAAGTTTAGGTTTAGAGCAAGCTTTAAATTATAACAGTTATGTCTAAACTCGAGAGAGAACTCAAATTTAAAATTTAGGCAGAGCAACTATTCATCATATCCATGCTAGAGTTTTATTATTAACATTCAGATTAGCATAGCCACTTTATTTATTTATTAAACACACTAAGCAAAAGATATATATATATATATAAACACAAAATCTTTATTTCGTTTTTTATAGTTATGTATATCTGTATTTTAATATAGTATAAGTATAAAGATAGATAGAAATACTTATCGGGATAAATGGGGGTGCTCTCCCCCAAGCTGAATTTTGACGTAATTTCTCTTGATGTAGCTAGCAGGTGGCAGATGTGTATTTGAAAGTCAGCAGCATTCTGACAGCGATTAGAATGTCCTCCGTCTGCTAGTCTTCTTGATTCTTAAATTCTGTGGAGCTCAAATAGACAACAAAGCTTGTGGAACTGATTAAGTGTTAGCATAAATATCTAGCCTTTATCATGTTGAGCCTCCTCAATAAATGTTACTCCCAATTTTTATATTTTCGTTTTATAGAGCAGAAAATACTTTTTATTTTATTTTTATGCCACCATAGTGACTGTACTTATAGATTTCATGCCACTCGCTCACATGGGGCTTACTATTTTTTAACATTTTTATTTTCTTTTTAGGATAGTATGAACATGATTAACTAAGCAAACTATTTTTAAATAATTGAAAGGGAAAGGATAACTACCAAGTTTACCTCTTAGCAAGGCATTCGGTGTTTTTAAGTCCTCCGAACGGGACTATCCGTTTTCTCAATTGTCCTGAGGTTCGTTGGGTGGCGTAGTCTAGGGGTCTGGTTTTATAGTCCCTTGGACCGTTGGATCAAACCGACATTGATTGAACGATTATCCTTGATCCTCTAGGTCGGTGGAGATCTTTCCCGAAAGAGTGTCCTGATTGGACTCCAACAGGGGCGGACGCCCAGGTCAACTGGGCGAGCGCCCAGTGCCTGGCCCCGTTCGGCCTCCGCTTCCTTCCCGTGACTTCTGGAGTCTTCTAGATGTAAGATAATTGCGCGACACGTTGATATCTCTATGTAAACCCGATGTGTGGGCCTTTCTTCCGTATTTCCTAATAACCCCCTGCAGAAATAGACAAACACCAAAACTCGTGGAATTCTGTCAGATAAAACCCTAAGTGTGGATGTTGATTTTATTTGGATCCTTTTCCTTGTTTATTTGATAGTTAAATTTGATACTTAAGGACCGTCAACAGCCATCCAGGGAATCCTAGGACAACTGAGAAAACAGAGAGTCCCATTCGGAGGACTTAAAAACATCGAATGCCTTACCAATAGGTAAACTTGCTAGTTATCTTTTCCTT
The DNA here is from genome assembly GCF_000003195.3 of Sorghum bicolor. Taxonomy (NCBI): domain Eukaryota; kingdom Viridiplantae; phylum Streptophyta; class Magnoliopsida; order Poales; family Poaceae; genus Sorghum; species Sorghum bicolor. Next base: position 30,563,109 of record NC_012875.2, read on the forward strand.
TCAATTATTTAAAATAGTTTGCTTAGTTAATCATGTTCATGCTATCTTGAAAAGAAAATAAAAATATTAAAAAATAGTAAGCCCCATGTGAGTATACGAGTGGCATAAAACCCATAAGTACATTCACTATGGTGGCATAAAAATAAAATAAATATTTTTTCTGCTCTAAAAAATGAAAATATAAAAAATAGAGAGTAACATTTATTGAGGAGGCTCAACATGATAAAGGCTAGATATTTATGCTAACACCTAATTAGTTCCACAAAGCTTTGTTGTCAATTTGAGCTCCACATAATTCAAGAATCAAGAAGACTAGCATACGGAGGACATCCTAATCGCTGTCAGGGTGCTGCCGACTTTCAAATACATCTCTGCCACCTGCTAGCTACCTCAGAAGAAATTACATCAAAATTCAGCTAGGGGGAGAGCATCCCCATTTATCCCGCTAAGTATTTCTATCTATCTATATACTTATACTATATTAAAATAAAAATATGCATAACCAGAAAAAACCAAATAAAGATTTTGTGCCTATATAAATATGTCTTTTGCTTAATGTGTTTCATAAATAAATAAAGTGGCTATGCTAAACTGAATCTTAATAATAAAACTCTAGCATGGATATGATGAATAGTTGCTCTGCTTAATTTTCAAATTTGAGTTCTCTCTCAAGTTTAGACATAACTGTTATAATTTAAAGCTTGCTCTAAAACCTGAACTTGTGGGAAGAGAACTTGATCTGAAGTCTAAGTTGTTAACGAATATGATATGGGAAGGTTGAGTAGCTGTTTATCTGTTTCTAGAGTGCTAGAATTCAGGAGAATTTTATTTTTGAAAATCATTAAAATATCACATGATGAGTTCCTGTATGATGGAAGTTTAAATTCCTACCACAGCCATATATACATGCTTGCTAGACTTTGAGCCACACATTCACTTTTTAGTGCTTATGAGCATTGTGTGTGGTCAAGCTGTGTAGACCCTTAGGAGTTTGTCATGTGGTTAAATCAAGATTCACTTGCACGTTCACTCACACATGCTGCTTCTACTCCGGGACTACGCATCCACATATATCCACTCAGTTCCATCTCCAGAACCACCCAAAAGTATTCTACTCCTATTCCAGGAGAGAATAGCCAAAAACATTTATGTTTTTCCCCTGTGAAATAAATGCTCAAGTTATCTTGGTTACTGCCACTTGCTGTATTATTTCAGGAGATGAGTGCTTTAAAAAATACGAGGAAATAAAAGGGGCAAGTGCCCGGAACCACGAAAGAAAAGAAAAAGTGAGACGAGAGGTAAAAATGGATAAGTGTCCGACAGTAGAATTAGGGGTACAAGATACCCACCTGAGAGGAAAGAAAAGAAAAAGAAGAGCATCTCATTCTCCCAAAAAGTTTCAAAAGAGCAAGAAAGGTATGTATCCCCTCAAAAGAGCACAAGTAGAATTAGACTTTCACCATTGTTATCACCATCATCACTATACACCATTCATTCGCCACACATGCACATCTTGATTTGACTTATTGACTTGTTTCTCTGGATCCATGGTTTGACTATGCAATAAATGTCTTGTAAGTATGTATTAGCTGTCTCCCACCTATGCGCTCTAGATATCAAAGCCTTATTAGAGTAGGATGAGAGAGAAGGCAATGTCACTATGCCTTATACCACAAATACCGCATATTTGGAGAGAAGGCATATACCATCACCGCCTTGGTAAGAATCCAGAAATACCACAAAAGAGAGATCTGAGAGAATCATACAAGGAATCTCTGAGTTTTATTTGAAAATCTGCAAAAAACTCCAAGCTATAGGTGATCAAGAATAAGAGACATGGTACTTGACTAGACCGTTCTATCTTTTAACTGCTCAAGATAGAATTGACGGTTACAAGTCCCATGGTGAAAGGTAAAATGAGTAAGTTTTAAGTCTTGACAGTTTACTCTAACTCAGAGATGAGACCTCATTTGAAAGCATGTGTACCATCAATTTTTAAAGGCATTACAACAACTTCTCATCCATCACTAAGATTATCCTTGCTCAGGGACGAGCAAGAGGTAAGCTTGGGGGAGTTTCTTGACGCTCATTAAGTATCAAATATAATCATCAAATAAACAAAGAAAAGGATCCAAATGCAACCGACATCCAGACTTAGGGTTTTATCTGACAGAATTCCACGAGTTTTGGTGTTTGTCTATTTCTGCAGGGGGTTATCAGGAATTATGGAAGAAAGGCCCACACGTCGGGTTTACATAGAGATATTAACATACCGCGCAATTATCTAACATCTAGAAGAGTCCAGAAGCCATGGGAATGAACGGGAGGCCGATCAGGCCCGGGGGCCGGGTGCCCGCCCTAGCCTTGGGGCCAATCAGCTTCAACTTCGAGGATCATGCTCCACCGACCTAAAGGATCAATGAAAACCGTGCGATTAATGTCGGTTTGATCTGACGGCCCATATTCACTTGGAAGGACTATATAAGCAGACCCCCTAGCCCCTAGAGGAGAGGACATCTGAACCCTAATTCATTATCCATCTCGGGTGAAAAAGCATCTGACCAAGCCCTAGAGCCACCACATCAATTAGATCTCTAGTTTAGCATAGCTACATAGGATTAGAACTAGAAGGAGTCAATCTTCGATTGGTTTCCAAATCTGTCAAGAGGATTCTTGGTAATACCTCTCTTGTTCTTCAATTGTTCATCTTTGTTCTTCAATATTATGAATATGACTTTGCTCTACTTCAATATATTGATTATGACTTTGCTCTACTTGTTTATATTTGCAATTATATTGTTCTTAGTCTATCATAGTTATATGCTTGGTTTAGTTAGATTGGATTTATATACATGTTTAGGATCGTATAGCGTTTATCCATGTGTACAGTGGGTAAATGATAAGTATTGTGTAGGCGTGGTGCCTATACCGTATTTATCTACGATTTTACCTTATATGCCACATCGTGGGGTAGTTCGTGGTAGTGACAGCTCCATTGATTCTTATATAGTCCCCCTCTCGTGTATAGGGCTGGCAGAGCAACATTATTACAGGGGAGTGATTGCTATGTTTCTCATCTTCCTTGATAATATCACTATGCATGGGTGTAGTCCTGTCTCGCAATGATTGCCAAGTATAATTGCACTAACTATGATATGCTAGACTGTATAGTTGAGAATAACTTAGGAAATATTCTTGTAGTTCGTCCTAATTCCATGCTTATGACTTGCTAGAATATCTATTGAGGTGCTTATCATATTTATATGTGGCTAAGTTATGCTGATCAGATTAATTATCTTTGTCCCCATTCATACTTTATCTATCTTTTATGTGACACTTATCCCTGTATGAAAGAGATAGATAAATGCTCTCAATTATACATGCAATGATAGATACTCAATCCTATATTCCATTCTATAATCAACATTGATGTTTAGTGTCGGTGTTTTCCCCCAGGGGGTCACACCAACGAGTAAAACTTGTGTGCGTGCTCCCTTTCCCAGATGGTGCTGCAAGAAAGACACAAAGATTTATCCTGGTTCGGGCAAGAGAAGGCCCTACGTCCAGCGGGGGAGGGGAGGTGTTTCTATTATCTTGCACCTAAGTGCTTGTACACGGGTGAATACAAGTCAGTATTGTGGATGGATGGAGATGAAATGTGATAGCTCTTCTACGTATGTCTTGTGTCCCGCCCCTACCCTTTCCTGGGCTTCCCCTTTTATAGTTCCAAGGGGAGACCAAGGTTACATGCGTAGGTGACAGAGTAGGGGTCGACAGGGGCGTGGCGTGCTCACCTACTCGAGGCTTCCGTACCGGCGTGGTCTCGAGCCGTCTTGTTACCCAGTACTTGGATGATGATTACGCGTGCCACTGAATCCGGCTTCTACGCGCCGTCCTGGGTTGGCTTACCGTGGGCACGTCTGTACATCGTGGCTGTGGTCGTGTCAGGGTGGTTGAGGTGCTGTCTTTCATCGCCCAACTCTTCTTAGGGAAGGAACACGTTCGCTCGAGGGTCCGATGCCGTGCAAAGCCCCATCGATAGGGGGTCATGACAAGACATCCCGTTCGTCTCGCTATGCCCTACCATGCTCCGGTTCATCCGATGGACAAGGCTGCAAAATGGGGCGATTGGACGAATGCTTGCTCCCTATCACGCTTCCCGTGACTCTCGGGTTAGGTGAGAACGCGACAGGCACATTAAATGCCCTGGTTCCCGTACTCGCGTCAGGCGATGGGCGGCGTCCTTGCGCTCGAGGGCTGTCGATTCGTACGAGCCAGATTCCGTATTCGACGATCACTGTTCGGTCGAGCCCCAGTTGATTCGCACGACACACTTTTCATGTTCGAGGCTATGGACTTCGTCTTATCTTGACAATTGTACATGCGATCGGGGGGCATCGAGTCGGGGGCCTCGATTTATGTACGGGTGCTCTGGTTATGTGCGTCGGTTAGGGTACCCCTTTCTGATACCCTCGACAGTAGCCCTCGACGCTTTATTCGAGCGCTTGCGCTCGAGTAGAGGCTCTTCTTGTTGGTCAAGGTTCTGTGGGGTCGCGCGAGCGACCCCCGCGAGGGTAGCCCCCGAGCCCTTGGAGGAGTTTTTGACTCCATCGAGGGCTATATTGTCCTTTCTGATGGGAACGCTCCTAATTTTCCCCCTTTTCCGAAAGTTGTCCATTACGGAAGGGGGGCCTTGGGTGTCGATCGGCCGGTTTCGTATCGGGGTCGTGATGTACTCCCGGTGGAGCGAGCGTCACCTACCCCAGGTCGAGCTTTTACCGGGTAATCCAAGTGAGAACCTGTGCCCCGTTCGTGGGGGTCAGCAGTAGCCCGGAGGCGTTCTCATAAAGCGGGGTCGACGTGGTCGGGGTTACTGGTCTCGTTTGGTAGAGTCCAGCGGCTCGATGCCTCCCTTCGTGGGGATTCCTCTCGACCTTCTCGTCCTCGCCTTGGACATCCCCATCGAGTTCTCGAGGCGGGCCTCGCTTATCGACCACTCGCTGGGCATCCCTGACTTTGGTACTCGAGATCGACTGTCGAACCCGTTCGGTGGGCCAGCCTGTGACCTCTCGAGATTTTCGTCGTAACGAGTGCGTACCTTAGCTTACAAGGGAAGGAAGGGCCAGCTTGCAGCACTGTGTCGTCGCGGAATTCGTAGCGCCCTATCAGTGGGAATGTTAAAGACCGTTAGGCGGCGCATTCACTAGGGAGGTTACCGTATTCGCCGGATCTGTCCGTTGGAGGCTAGCCGCCTACAAATATCGCCGGATCTCCCAGTCATTACTCCTTCCGCCTTCCGCCTTCCGCCTTTGCTCTTGCTTCTGCCTTCTTGCCATCTCCATGCGCGCGCGCACCCTCGAGCACACATTAGCGGAGCCACTTTCCTTCTTCCTCAAGATGCCGGTGAGACTCATCGCCACCGACGACTAGCGCCCATCGTCGATGACAGAGTGCCGGCTATTGGAGCTCAAGAGGGAGGGGCTCCTGCGCCCTCGCGTTTCCTCGTCACGGTCGGAGTAGATCGCGCCGGCGGCGGACCACCGGGAACCAAGACCGCCCAAGGGCTACGTGGTCTCCTTCGCCATGTTCCACCGCCACGGCCTGGGCTCCCCTCCGAGCCGTTTTATGTGGGCGCTCTGCCACCATTACGGTGTGGAGCTCCAGCATTTTTCGCCGAACGCCATCACCGCCATGGCAGTTTTCGTAGCGGTGTGTGAGGGCTACCTTGGGATGATGCCGCACTGGGATCTGTGGCTCCACAGGTACAGGGGCGAGCTCTTCAACGCCCCCGGTGGGACCACAGGGGTGAGAAAGCTAGTGCGGGCCGGCTGCGTCAACCTGGTGCTGAAGACCGGCAAGGCGGAGGAGCCTCGGGACTACATCCCGGTGGGGCTTACATCAAACCACGTCGGGTGGGACTCCTAGTGGTTCTATCTACGTAACGACGACGACCTCTTCCTCGACTACACCGGGCACTTGATCTCGGAGCGTCCGGACCACTAAAACTACGGCGTCATCAAGACCCTCCAGTCGTGGCTCCGTCCCGTCCTCGACGCCCTGAGGAAACTTCGTGAGGGAGGCTTCACCGCTACGCTCGTTCTCTTGACCATCCACCATCGACAGGTACTGCTGTTGATGTCTCGGCCACTGAGGATGGATGAAATGGGTCCTGGCGTTTCGTCTCGTGATCTCGAGGCATGCCTGATGTCCAACGAGGCGCCCGCAGATGACAAGGTCGCCGCCAGAGTTAGGGCGGCCGTTGCTGGCGATTTTCAGCCTGAGCATGTCAACGGCCTCACCATGAGGACCGATGAAGGGTCGTTTGACCTGGTAAGATTTTTCTGCTATTACTTGATTTTTGACTTTTCTGTCTTCTTCCAGACTTACTTCCTTTTTCACAGGGCTAGATCGACGCTCGGTCCTCGAGGCCTCTGGTGATGGTGGACGATGTCGATCGTGATAGAAGGCGCGAGTCTGCGGAGAAGCAAAAGTCCGCAAAGGACTTAGAAAAGAAGAAGGAGAAGGAGAAGAACCTCGAGCGGCAAGCACTCGAGAAACGACGCGCGAAGTTGAGGCAGAGAGGGGAATCCAAGGAGGAATCTCCCGATGAAGACGATGGCAACGACGGTGATGATGATAGCGATGACTCCGAAGGGATGGCGGCTCGCCTTGACAAAATCCTCGAGGGTCCGCCGCAAGCCGACGTCGACGTCGCGCGTACGGGAGCTCCTAAGAGGGCGGCAGGCAGATCCCGTGATGGTCAACAGGGGGAGTCCTCTCTGCACCGTTCTCGCGCCGACACCCCCCCTATGCTTGCACAGGGTCGGGCCGTCTCCTGCCCGCAAACTCCTCCCGTGTCTGGGGCAGGCCATCGAGTTAAGACCATGGCGACGAGACAACTGACTCGCGGTCGTGCCGCCGTGACGGCCTTGAGCCAGGGGGAGATAGGTCATGGGAGTTCTAGCTCTGGTGCACGCCAGACGGGAGACGTCGAACCTAAGCCTGCGCCCGCCCGTGAGAGGCCTGGGGTCTCGACGCGGGGCAGCTCGAAGCTAGCTGGTCAGGGTGCTGGCTGGCGGGTCGCTCTTCCTGTGTGGTAAGATCTTAACGTAATGATTCTTGTCTTCCGATGTCTTTGCATTTTCTCGGGTTATGGCTTCTCTTAAGTTATTCCCCTTTCCTCAGGTTGAAATGGCCGCTCGAACAGGCCCAACCCTCGATGGCCAAGAAGCTCAAGGTGGGGGCGGCTCCCAAAGACTCAGGTGAGTGGTTGATTCTCCTTTCTGTGGTATTGGCGCTGGGTGATTCTTGCGCTGAATTCTTCGATGGCTGACGTATCATTTTTGAACGCACATAGGTTCATCCAATCCTCGGCCATCGACGGGCGTCGAGAGCACCCCGCCTCGTCCATCGTGGGAGAGACCGCACCGCCGTCACCAAGGCGGGTCGAGGCGCCTCGTGCCCAAGAGCAGGGGGAGCCCCGGAGCCTCCCCAGTCTGGGGGCGTGGGGGATCCCATTACCGTTAGCGATGGGTCCGGCTGTGATCGGCCCTCGAAGGATGCCCACACCGTGGATGAGGTCGAGGCCTCTCCCGCCGTGAAGCGGACACCTTGGCCCATTGGGCTCCACTCCGTTGTGGAGAGGAGGAAGAAGGAAGAAGAAGACCGTGAGCAGGAGCCGCAGCAACGGCCACAGGAGGAGCAGCAACAGCTTCCGTGCGGAGAATCACTCGAAGACGAGTTGGAGCAGTGTCGGCAGCAGGAGCTGCTGGTACTCCAATGGCCGCAGCAGCAGCAGAGCCAACAGTTGGAAGAGCAGCTCGAACTGCCACCGCACAGCCCGCGCCAGCCTGAACCGTCACCGCCGCAGGGGCCCGACGCCGGGGAGGAGGGTTTGCCAGTTTACGGCCCTCCGACCCCTTTGTGGCTCCGCCCAGGGGCGCCTGCTTCCATCCCGACTGAGCCTGGGTGAGCAGACAGTGTGGTGGCGCTTGCCTGTGCCTTGCGCACCCCCGTGGACCCTCAGTCAAAGATTAAGGGCATGATTTATGTTATTGAGGGAATCACCCCCGGATTCCTTTGAGACCGGCGGCCATGGGTGGACCTCAGCACCATTGGGGAGGACGAAGCTGGGACGTCGGGTGGAGGCGATACCGTGGAGACCGGGACCTAGAGGACGGTGGACGATGACGGGCGATTCCCCTCCCTCGTTGACCTGTTCTTGCGCCACGGGGGGTCGCTCGAGACTGTCCATGAGCTCATCCGGGGCGTCAAGGCGCACACGGAGGAGGAGATGGAGAACTGGTGTCCTGGTCGGATCCATATTCGGTCCTCCACCGATCCATCAAAGCCTAATATTTTTATGGATGATCGGAAGGAGGCCGAGAAATGGGAGCATCTCGAGGAGCTTCGTCTCTAGATGAAGCACGTGGTGGGTCTGATGTCCGACATTGTCAACAACAGGCTTGGCCAAGCTTATTTTGTAAGTGTCTTTGGACCTTAGCTATTTGGGTATTTGATCTTGTATTCTTGCTGTTCAACTACTGGTTCGTAGGATGTGAAAGAGACTTCTCGCTTGAAGTCGGGCTTCATTCATGCGATGAGGGGCGGCTGGGAGCAGCTTCCTCTTCTCAAGGACCAACTCCTGGAATCATAGGAGAAGCTCCTCAAGGCCTACAAGGACCTTCTGGCGCTCGAGGAGGAGAAAAAGGAGAGGGAGGCCGCCTTGGCCGAAGCTCGGGAGGCCTCGAGGAAGGTGGTAGGAGAGGGCACGCAGCTGAGGGAGCGGACCATGATGGTAGAGGAGGCCGCGTCCAAGGCTCGGGAAGAGGCCATATTTTACAAGACGCGACCGCCGATCTTGACAAGGAGAAGGGCCTCATCAAGGCTGACCTTGCCTCTGCCCGAGAGACTTATCGAGAGATGAAGGGAGAGTGTGTGAAGAGCGAAATCGCTCAGAGCACCGCAGAGGAGGCCATGAAGAAGGCCCTCGAGGATCTCGAGGCGGAGCGGGCTCGCTCTTGCCGCCTCTCTGACGACGTCGATCGTCTGAAGAGAGCGTTGTTGGAGAAAGAGGGAGCTATCGCGCAGGCGGGCAAGGTGATCGAGGACTTGCGGGTCGCCAACACTGACCTGGTCCGCTCTTACACGGAGATCGAGAGGGCCAACACCAATTTGGTTGGTCAGAATACTGCTCTGGAGGAGAAGATTCGTGGTAAGCTTCTTTACAATTTCACATTACTTTTGCAAGGTGTTTTTTGGTGTTGTCTAATTTCCCCGTATCGGTCTTTGCAGGGCTTAAGGACGAGCTTCTGGCTGCCCAGGTCGAGGCCCGCTCCGCCAGGGCTCAGCTCGAGGGGGAGGTTGCTCTAAACGGTCGACTAAGGACTACGATAAGTGACCTCTCGGCCTCCTGGGAGCTCGAGCCTATGGACGAGTCGAGGGAGGAGGCTCGAGGCGACGCGCTGGTCGACCAGCTGTGCTGCCTAGGTGCCACACTGAGGGATCGAGTGCTGGACGCCCTTCATACCGGGGTCAAGCGAGCGATGGCGGTTGTCTGCTCAGGCTTTTCCTACGATATGGAGGTGGTGTCCCACGGCTTCGTCACCGACATTTCTAAGACCGATGCCGAGAACGAGGAGAGGCTCCACGCCTTGATCGACGACGCAGAGGTCCCAGGGGAAAGGTTGGCGAAGCTCTTCGAACCAGAAGTGCTTCCTCCCGAGACTAGCCCGGGTGCGGATGATGGTGGTGAAGACGGAGATGCGCAATAAGGCCTGCGAGCCTATGCTGGGTGTCGAGACCCATTGTAAATTACTTGTCTTAAGTAAACACTGTGTCTTTAACTGGTTTATAAGATTTGTGAATATTTGCTTATTTTTATGCTCGAGATTTCTTTGTTTTCTTTTCTGCCTACGTCTGTATTCCTCGTTCGGTCTTTTGTTAAGGCGACCTTGATTGCCTCGAGGGTGAGGGAGTGAGTAGAGTTACCATAGCTCGGGGGCGTAGGGGTTCTCAGGCTCGTCGTCTCTTAGCCCTTAAGGGGCTCGAGGTGCCTCTACTACCCGACCGTGCGAGGATTACTTATAGGAAAGAAAAATTCGTTCAGTTTTTTGGAACTTGGGGGGGTCCCCCCGCTAGCCCCCAAGGGAGTAGCGACTATGATGGATCATAGTTGGTACTCCCTTTCACAGGGAAAAACAGAAATAGGAGAATGTTTTTGGCTATTCTCTCCCGGATTAAGAGTAGAATATTTTTGGATGGTTCTGGAGATGGAAATGGGTGGATATATGTGGATGCGTACTTCCGGAGTAGAAGCAGCATGTGAGAGTGAACGTGCAAGTGAATCTTGACTTAACCACATGACAAGCTCCTAAGGGTCTACACAGCTTGACCACACTCAATGCTCATAAGCAGTAAAAAGTAAATGTGTGGCTCAAAGTCTAGCAAGCATGTATATATGGCTGTGGTAGGAATTTAAACTCTCATCATACAGGAACTCATCATGCAACATTTTAAAGATTTTCAAAGATAAAATTCTCCAGAATTATAGCATCTCTAAGAACAGATAAACAGCAGCTCAACCTTCCCATATCATATCCGTTAACGACTTAGACTTTAGATCAAGTACTCTTCCCACAAGTTTAGGTTTAGAGCAAATCTTAATTAATAATAGTCATGCCTAAACTTGAGAGAGATTTTAATTTTGAGAACCAGCCATGGCAGAGCAACTATTCATCATTTCCATGTGAGAGCTTATCATAAGGGTTCATAGCGAGCTTTATTTATTTATTTATTTAGCAAACTAAGCAAAGATATATATATATATATAAGTACAAAATCTTTATTTAGGTTTATATGATTATGAATATTTTTATTATTAGAGTAAAGTATAAACGTGAGTAGAATACTTAGCTGGATAAATGGAGGTGCTCTCCCCCAAGCAGGATTTTGACGTAGTTTCTTCTAATATAGCTAGCAAGTGGTGGAGGTGTATTTGAATGTCAGCAGCACCCTGACAGCGATTAGGATGTCCTCCGTCTGCTAGTCTTCTTTGATCCTTGAATTCTGTGGAGCTCAAATAGACAACAAAGCTTTGTGGAACTAGTTAAGTGTTAGCATAAATATCTAGCCTTTATCATGTTGAGCCTCCTCAATAAATATTACTTTCTTTAGTAGGATAATAAATTTATTTTTATATTTTTATTTTTATAGGACAGGAATATATTTATTTTATTTTTATGCCACCACAGTGAATGTACTTATGGGTTTTATGCCATGAGCATACTCACATGGGGCTTACTATTTTTAACATTTTTATTTTCTTTTCAAGATGATATGAACCTGATTAACTAAGCAAACTATTTTAAATAATTGAAAGGAAAAAGATAGCTACCAAGTTTACCTCATGGCAAGGCGTTCGGAGTTTTTTTTAAGTCCTCCGAACGGGACTCTCTGTTTCCTGAATCATCCTGGGATTTGATGGATGGCGTAGTCGGTTGTTCCGGCGGCGTCTGCTCTTCGTGTATAACTATCTTCTTTCTCCACACCTGAATTGGTGCTACGGTCTCCTCAGGACAGTTCTGTTCAAACTGTATGTCTTCAGACCTTATCACTTCTCCTTTGTAGTCTGCCCATCCGTCCTTGATGATTTGCCTCCTCTGGTTGCGGTTGCGTCGTCTTCTTCATGTCCTGACCTGCTTAGAATCTTCAACTATATAGTTAGGGTCAGTAAAATAGCAGCGTACCTTCTCAGAGGGGAAGTTCATGTGGACTTCTCCGGTTCCAATGTACATGATTGCTTTAACGGTGCTGAGGAACGGTCTCCCATTGATGACGAGTGGATCGAATTCGTCTTCTCCCATGACAATAACCTTTCAGAATGTCTGATCTGCCATCTGAAGCTGAATGTATGTCGGTTTTAGGGGCATGGTTCCGAATAGGAGCTGATAGGTGACTGGCGGCCATTATGTTGACACCTGACCCGGTGTCGCAAAGCATCTTCTGGAAGTTGTCTCCATCAATGGAGCACTGGATGCTTGGCATACTTGGGTCATCCTTCTTGATCAAGAAAGGTGACTTGAGTTGACGATCTTGACCTCCTTGAGCTGCAGTGACCATCTTAGCTGACTCGGTACACATTTGCTTGTTCTTGTTCCTGCTGTTGGTCCTCTTCCTTGGTTCATGTTGGGATTGCTCTGGGATTTGTGTAGTCTTGTTTCTTGAAGGAAAACGTCTCCTTCTTCCCCTTGATGTAGAAACTGATCTTGGCAGCACTAGCGTAGATGACAGCTCCCGAGGTGTTCCGGAATGGCTTCCCCTAGGTATAATGTTGACGCTGGAGCCAAAGTCGCAGAGTGCTTCTAGGAAGTCCACCATGCCGATGGAGATTGGGATGACGGGGCGTCCTAGATTGTCTCTCTTGACCGGCAGAAGGTCAGTAATTACTTCCATAACGGGGTTACTCCAGTAGTTACATCCTCAAGCATCTCAGGGCAGTGTTTGCATGAGTGTCCAGTATCTCCAGCGTGTTTGTGCTCATATATCTTGGTTCTTCACTTGGTGGAGTCTGGAAGTTGTAAAACTCCTTCATATTTTGCTCGAAGTGTACCTACTCATAGAGACAAGGTAGAGATCAAGTGCATGGGCCCTGTTGGTGGAAAACACCAACAGAACCAAAGGTGTATTTGTTCTTCTCTAACCTTAAGCATAGTGAGCAAGACAAAGTTGATGGATAATAAAATCATGAGTGTAGTATTTAACATTTGTCAGATTAGATTGCTCAACCTTATGGAAAGATAATCTATCTATGTATATGTTTTGTTTATATCTTCCAAAGATTGAGTGTGCAACATTTTAGCTTATATGATTAGGAGTATGGGATCACAAAGGTGGAAGGACTAAACATGTTGAATCGATTAGGTTGGTTAATCTAGAGTTGTAAATCATACATGTTTGTCTCTTTTATTCATGTGAACGCCAGAACAAAGGAGAAGCTTATAGAAGTGATAGTCAAGTACCTTAAGATGTTACCTTACTTGAAGAGTGATGGTACAGTATCACCTTGTGGAAGCTTTCCTCTCTTAGCGGTTGTGCATTGTGTTTGTGGCACCCTCCATGGATCATCTCTTGTGAGCTATGCCTTCCTTGTGTAAATTGTTAAACTTCATGTGTGTCTCTCTTTGTCTCCAATGTGAGTTTATCTCAGGACTTCCCAGGTCGATATTGAAAGTTTTCCTGCAGGGGTTAGTCCAACAAAATATACCAATGACTACACAAGCAGTTTTTAGTTCAATAACCAAACTAGACTCCATGTCTAATTAGATTAAGGAAGGCTGTTTAACCTAAGCACCATGCTTAATTTAAAAACCAATAGAAGTATGTACAGTACTTCCAAACTAACACTTACTAGGATAAACAAACGTAGCATGATGGCTTTTATAGAGATCTGCTCAAGTGGAGATGAAGTAGTGTGATTACTATTTAACAAATTGAGCATGTCTCAAAGGTAGGGACAACCAACATAGCAACATGGCAAATGATGTTTTTATATAAAGTACTCCCCCAAGCTTGAATTTTGCAAAATTCAAGTTTGGATGAATTTAATTCAATGTTGTATGATGATTGGTTGTACATACCTTGTGCTTGTCATTCATCCGATCTTCTTGCTCCAATCCTAGAAAGGTTAGTGACAAGAATACCCGAAGGGATATTTTTACAATTGTCCTTATATGCTCAATACACAAGGTAGTGTTGCAAATAATTAAAAGCTCATGTTACGATCTGATCAGTGCTTGTTTTAGGACACTAAGCTTGTCCTTGGGAAACCATCAATTTATGTCGGCGAAGTGGTTTCCCCTCCAACGCTGACCTATATCAAGATCAACTCAACGAGATCTCCAAAATTTATTATAGACATATGCATCGACAACCGCCCTTTTAAAGTTTTTATAAATAGAAAGGAAGTGGGGGTTGGAGATCTCGAATGTGGTGATGTTGGAGAGACCAATGGATTATGAAGATGTTGCATATGAGCATGGAGTAAATGAAGTGGCTATGAAATAAATTCCATGCTCATTAATGCTTAGAGTGAAATCCATGTGGTATGGTGAAAATGGTAAGGTGAGTGTGGTATAAAAGGAAAAGAAAAAGGATACACGGACGACTTGGTTCGAAACTAGCACAGCTACCGGTCCCCGGCAACGGGGCCAAAAAGCTTGTTGGGTATTTTAAACGCAAACAGAAAAATCCACAAGCGCACGGATACCGATGTAGCCTTCACCCGGGAGTATTCCAGAGTATCGATTTTCCACAGAGAACGTGAGTGTACTAATTAAGATCCAAGATCGCCCAAGGATAACTATATAATTGTTTTTGGTGGGAAGAAAGGAAGTTTCCTGAGAGTTCTCTAGTTGATCTAAGAATCAAGAATTACTTCAAGATTATCTATATCAGGACATCAGAGCACTAACCACAGAAAGAGATGAGAAGGGGGCTAGGAAGGTCTGACTACGGTCCTACAAACACCGATCCGAACGAGGTGGAATACGTCGACCGTTAGGGCTGTCACTACCCTAAGGCTACCACAACAATCCGCAGGATTGGGTGCAATTCCAGGTAATCGCAAGACTAAACACCACGTCTAATCTAATAATTACTACTCTAGCGTTATAAAGACTAGAGCACTTGATGCAAGCGGGAATCCAATAAATAACTTGAATGTAAATAAAAGTAATTAAAGAACTCAGGAATTATGAATTGAAGAACCTGGAGAACGATGAAGAACGAACCAGATGCTGCAAAAGTATAATGTTGAGGAAGATCCGACACATCCGGCTCCTCCTCCGCTCTCCTCTTCTCTCTCCCTATTTTCTAGATTACAACTAGAACTAACTAGAACTAGAACTAGAGGAACTAGAACTAGAACTAGATGAACTAGAACTAGATCTAGATGAACTAGAGGTAGAACTAGAAGAACTAGAGGGATCCTCTCTACTTGGATGAACAATTGAAACCCTAACTTTTATTCTGTAGAAGAGGTATGATCTCCAGGGGCCAGGGGGGTCTGGTTTTATAGTCCCTTCAAGTGAATCTGGGCCGTCGGATCAAACCGACATTGATCGCACGGTTTTCCTTGATCCTTTAGGTCGGTGGAGCATAATACGCGAAACGGGTCCGAATTGGACACTGTAGCTGGGCGGGCGCCCTGCCTCCGAGCCCGATCGGCCTCCCGTTCGTTCCCGTGGCTTCTGGAGTCTTCTAGATGATAGAAAATTGCGCAGCACGTTAATATCTCTATGTAAACCCGACGTGTGGGCCTTTCTTCCGTATTTCCTGATAACCCCCTGCAGAAACAGACAAACACCAAAACTCGTGGAATTCTGTTAGATAAAACCCTAAGTCTAGGTGTTGGTTGCATTTGGATCCTTTTCCATGATTAGTTGATGGTTAAATATGAGCATTAAGGACCGTCAACACTAACCTCGAGATAAAACGGCTTAGCGCCGCCAAACACCCCGTGACCTTTTGTACCCCTTGACGTCTCGAATCGGCCCCATTCTCGCAACGGCCGAGACCTTCTCGGGGTTGGCCTCGATGCCGCGTTGGGAGACTATGTATCCCAAGAGCATGCCTCGAGGCACGCCAAAGACGCACTTCTCGGGGTTGAGCTTGATTCTGTTGGCACGTAGACAACCAAAAGCGATCTCGAGGTCCTGAATCAGGTCGCCTCGTTTCTTCGATTTAACGACGATGTCGTCAACATATGCCTCGACCGTCGACCCTATATGCTCGCTAAACACGTGGAGCATGCATCGCTGGTATGTTGCCCTAGCGTTTCGGAGCCCGAACGGCATGGTCACATAACAGTACATCCCAAAAGGCGTAATGAAAGATGTCGCGAGCTGGTCGGATTCTTTCATTTTTATTTGGTGGTAACCAGAATATGCATCAAGGAAAGAAAGGGTTTCACATCCCGCGGTAGAGTCAACAATTTGATCGATGCATGGTAAAGGGAAAGGAACTTTTGGACATGCTTTATTTAAACTCGTGTAATCGACACACATCCTCATCTTCCCATTCTTTTTTTAACTAGTACAGGGTTTGCTAACCAGTCGGGATGGTGAACCTCCTTGATGAATTCGTCCGTCAAAAGCTTGTGGATCTCCTCGCCAATGATCTTGCGTTTCTCGTCGTCGAAGCGACGCAGCCGCTGTTTCACTGGCTTGGAACCGGCTCGAATTTCCAAGGAGTGCTCGGTGACTTCCCTCGGTATGCCTGGCATGTCTGAGGGACTCCATGCAAACAAGTCGGCGTTTGCACGGAGAAAGTTGACGATCACGGCTTCCTATTTGGGGTCGAGGTCGGCGCTGATCATCAGCACCTTGCCGTCGAAGCCGTTGGGGTCGAGTGGGATCTTCTTCGTGCCTTCCGCCGGCTCAAAGCTACCCACATGACGCTTGGGTTCCGGAGCTTCTGTAGCAAGGGCCTCGAGCTTCGAGGCAAGCTCGGTGGAGTTCTCGACAGCTTCTACATACTCGACGCACTCGACGTCACATTCGTACGCATGCTTGTAGGAGGAGCTGACAGTGATGACCCCCTCGGGCCCAGGCATCTTCAGCTTCAGGTAGGTGTAGTTGGGGATAGCCATGAACTTAGCATAGCCCGGGCGCCCGATGATGGCGTGGTACGTGCCTCGAAATCCCACCACTTCGAAGGTGAGAACCTCCTTCCTGAAGTTGGCTGCCGTGCCAAAATAGTCCGAGAGGTCGATTCGACCCACCAACAACGCCTTCTTCCCCGGTACAACACCATGGAAGCCGCCTGCGCTCGGTTGGAGCTGCGTCCTTCTGATGCTGAGGAGGTCGAGGGTCTCGAGGTAGATGATGTTCAGGCTACTGCCGCCATCCATCAGCACCTTCGAGAGTCTGGTGTTGCCGATGATGGGGTAAACGACGAGCGGGTAGACGCCGAGGGCGACCACTTTGTCGGGATGGTCATCACGATTGAAGGTGATAGGGGTGCTCGACCAGTTGAGGTATTGGGGCACCGCCATTCTTGTCGCAAAGACCTCGTGGCGTTCCCTCTTGCGCTGCCTTGCGGTTAGCTGTTGTTGGGTATTCTTAACATCATTACCAAAAGTAGACTTAGTTTTCGAATTCTAGTAACGGTGCCAAAAATGCCAAACCTATCCCTCATACCACTTAAGCCAAGTTGTCATCTCAAGCTTGACATGAGAGACGCGGTATTGAAATATGCAATTGCTCTTCTAAATACATAATGGATGGGATCTACAAGCGCACAGATTAATACCGATGTAGCATTTTAACCGGGAAGTATTCCAGGTATCGTTATTTATATTTTTTACCACTGGGAAGGGATTAACAATCATCACTATTGATTACAGAATGGAATATGAGATTGAGTATCTATCATTGCATGTATAATTGAGAACATTTATCTAAATCTTTCATATAGGGGTAAGTGTCACATAAAAGATATATGAAGTAATGAATAGTGACAAAGATAATTAATCTGATCATCATAACTTAGCCACATATAAATATGATAAGCACCTCAATTAGATACTCTAGAAAGTCATTAGCATGGAATTAGAACGAACTACAAGAATATTTCCTAAGTTATTCTCAACTATATAGTCTAGCATTATCATAGTTAGTGCAAGCATACTTAGCAATCATTGCGAGACAAGACTACGCCCATGCATAGTGATATTAGCATATTTAATGAGAAACATAGCAATCACTCCCCTGTAATAATGTTGCTCTGCCAGCCCAATACACGAGAGGGGGACTATATAAGAATCAATGATGCTGTCACTATCACGAACTACTCCACGATGTGGCATATTGGGTACAATCGCAGATAAATACGGTATAAGCACCACGCCTACACAATATCTATCATTTACCCATGGATCCGATGGATAAATGCTATACGATCCTAAGCATGTATATAGATCCAATCTAACTAAGCCAAGTATATAACCATGATAAACTAAGAACAATATAATCTTGAATATAAACAAGTAGAGCAAAGTCATAAGCAATATATTGAAGTAGAACAAAGTCATATTCATAATATTGAAGAACAAAGATAATTAGAAGAACAATTAGAAGCACAATTAGAGAATTACCAAGAATCCTCTTGACAGATCCGGAAACCAATCGAAGATTGACTCCTTCTAGTTCTAATCCTATGTAGCTATGCTAATCTAGATATCTAATTAATGTGGTGGCGCTAATCTTGATCAGAGGCTTCTTCTCCCTTAAGGAATAATGAATTAGGGTTGAGAGGCTCTCTCCTCCAGGGGCCAGGGGGTCTGGTGTTATAGTCCCTTCAAGTGAATATGGGCCGTTGTATCAAACCGACATTGATTGAACGGTTATCCTTGATCCTTTAGGTCGGTGGAGATCTTTCCCGAAAGAGAGTCCTGATTGGACTCCAGAGGTGGGCGGGCGCCCAGTGCCTGGCCCCGTTCGGCCTCCGCTTCCTTCCCGTGGCTTCTGGAGTCTTCTAGATGTAAGATAATTGCGCGGCACGTTGATATCTCTATGTAATCCCGACGTGTGGGCATTTCTTCCATAGAAATAGACAAATACCAAAACTCGTGGAATTCTGTCAGATAAAACTCTAAATCTGGATGTTGATTTCATTTGGATCCTTTTCTTTGTTTATTTGATAATTAAATTTGATACTTAAGGACCGTCATCAAACTCCCCCAAGCTTACCTCTTGCTCGTCCCTGAGCAAGGATAGACTCAGTAATGGATCAGAAGTTGTTGCAATACCTTTCACTATGGGACTTGTAACCTTCACTTCTGTCTTGAGTAGTTAAAAGATAGAACAGTCTAGTCAAGTGTCATGTCTCTTATTTTTTATCAGCTATAGCTCTAGAGTTTTTGCAGATTTTTCAAATAAAACTCAGAGATTCCTTTGTATGACTCTCTCATATCTCTCTTTTGTGGTATTTCTGGATCCTTACCAAGGCAGAGATGGTATATGCCTTCTCTCAAAATATGTAATATTTATGGTATAAAGCATAGTGACATTTCCTTCTCTCTCACCCTACTCTAATAAGACTTTAATATCTGGAGCTCATAGGTGGGAGATAAAGTATACATACTCACAAAACATTTATTTCATAGTCAAACCATGGATCCAAAGAAACAAATCAATAAGTCAAATCAAGATGTGCATGTGTGGCAAATGAATGGTGTATGGTGATGATGGTGGTAACAATGGTGAAAGTCTAATTCTACTTTTAATCATTGAGGGGATACATACCTTCCTCCCTTTCTAAAACTTTATGAGGAGAATGAGATGCTCTTCTTTTTCTTTTCTCTCAGGTGGGTATCTTGTACCCCTAATTCTACTGTCGGACACTTGTCTATTTTTACCTCTCGTCTCACTTTTTTTTTCTTTCGAGGTTCCGGGCACTTGCCCCTTTTTATTTCCTCGTATTATTTCTTTCTTCTTTTTTTTAGAGCACTCATCTCTTGAGATAATATAGCAAGTGGTAGTAACAAGATAGCTTGAGCATTTATTTCACAGGGAAAAAACAAAGATGTTTTTTGGCTATTCTCTCCCGGATTAGGAGTAGAATGTTTTTGGGTGGTTATGGAGATGGAAATGAGTGGATATATGTGGATGGTACTTCCGGAGTTGAAGCACCATGTGTGAGTGAACGTGCAAGTGAATTTTGATTTAAACCACATGATAAGTTCCTAAGGGCAGCTTGACCACACTCAATGCTCATAAGCAGTAAATAGTAAATGTGTGGCTCAAAGTCTAGCAAGCATGTATATATGGCTGTGGTAGGAATTTAAACTCTCATCATACAGGAACTCATCATGCAATAGTTTAAAGATTTTAAAAGATAAAATTCTCCAGAATTCTAGCATCTCTAGGAACAGATAAACAGCAGCTCAACCTTCCCATATCATATCCGTTAACAACTTAGACTTCAGATCAAGTTTTCCTCCCACAAGTTTAGGTTTAGAGCAAGCTTTAAATTATAACAGTTATGTCTAAACTTGAGAGATAACTCTAAATTTTAAAATTAGGCAGAGCAACTATTCATCATATCCATGATAGAGTTTTATTATTAAGATTCAGATTAGCATAGCACTTTATTTATTTATTAAACACACTAAGCAAAAGATATATATATATATAAGCACAAAATCTTTATTTGGTTTTCCATAGTTATGTATATTTATATTTTAATACAGTATAAGTATAAAGATACATAGATAGTAATACTTATCGGGATAAATGGGGGTGCTCTCCCCCAAGCTGAATTTTGACGTAATTTCCCTTGATGTAGCTAGCAGGTGGCAGAGGTGTATTTGAAAGTCAGCAGAATGTCCTCCGTCTACTAGTCTTCTTGATTCTTAAATTCAGTGGAGCTCAAATCGACAACAAAGCTTGTGGAACTGATTAAGTGTTAGCATAAATATCTAGCATTTATCATGTTGAGACTCCTTAACAAATATTACTCCCTATTTTTATATTTTCATTTTATAAAGCAGAAAAGAAATATTTATTTTATTTTTATGCCACCACAGTGAATGTACTTATGGGTTTTACGCCACTCGTAAACTCACATGGGCTTACTGTTTTTCACATTTTTATTTTCTTTTAGGATAGTATGAACATGATTAACTAAGCAAACTATTTAAAATAATTGAAAGGGAAAGGATAACTACCAAGTTTACCTCTTGGTAAGGCGTTCGGTGTTTTTAAGTCCTCCAAACGGGACCCTCCATTTTCTCAATTGTCATGGGATTCGTTGGGTGGCGTAGTCGGTACTTCTGGCGGCGCCTCCTCTTCATGTATAGTTATCTTCTCTTTCCACACCTGACTCGGTGCTACGGTCTCCTCTGGATAATTCTGTTTAAACTATATGTCTTCTGACCTTACAACTTCTCTTTCATAGTCTGCCCATCCGTCCTTGATGATTTCCCTCCTCTGGTTGTGGTTGCGTCGTTTTCTAACCTGCTTAGATTCTTCAAAGATGTAGTTAGGGTCAGTAAAATAGCGGTGTACCTTTTCTGATGGGAAGTGCATATGGACTTCTCCGGTTCCAATGTAGATGATTGCTTTAACGGTGCTGAGGAACGGTCTTCCAAGGATGATGGGTGGATCGTATTCGTCTTCTCCCATGTCAACAACCGGAAATTCTGTGTAGACAAAATGATCGTCTATTTTGACTGGGACATCAGTCACTGTTCCTTTGACCTCTCGAAACGTCTGATCTGCCATTTGGAGCTGAATGTATGTTTGTTTTAGGGGCATGGTTCCGAACAAGAGCCGATAGGTGACTGCGGCCATTATGTTGACGCCCGATCCGGTGTCACAAGTCGTCTTGTAGAAGTTGTATCCATTTATGGAGCAATAGATGCTTGGCATTCCTGGGTCGTCCTTCTTGGTCAAAAATGGTGACTTAAGTTGTTGATCTTGACCTCCATGAACTGCAGTGACCATCTTAGCTGACTCGGTCCACACTTGCTTGTTCCTGTTCCTCCTGTTGGTCCTCTTCCTTGATTCACGTCTGGATTGATCTGGGATTTGTGTAGTCTTGTTCTTGAAGGAAAACGTCTCCTTCCTCCCTTTGATGTAGAAACTGATCTTGGCAGCACTAGCGCAGATGATAACTCCCGAGGTGTTTAAGAATAGCCTCCCTAAGATGATGGGTGCCCTCTCATCATTACCGGTCTCTATCACTACGAAGTCTGCTGGGGCGTATAAGGTACCAACTCGGACACAAAGGTTCTTCAATATTCCTTTTGGAAAACTTATCGTCTGATCTGCAAACTGCAAACACATGGTTGTTTCTAATAATGAATATATAAAGAATTTTTCATAGAATACCTGGATATAATGTTGACGCTGGAGCCAAAGTCGCAGAGTGCTTCTAGGACATCCACCATGCCGATGGAGATCGGGATGACGGGGCGTCCTAGATCGCCTCTCTTGACCGGTAGAAGGTCAGTAGTGAATTCAGTGACGAGGTTACTCCAGTTATTACCTGCATCAAACATGTCTACAAGATTTGCAGATTCTAATCCTTCTGGTTGTGATGGTATACCGGGGTTAGTAGCAGGAACAGCAGCAGCTATTTGATTTAACTGAGATTCAATCATTTTATTAAAGCTAATTTGATTCTTGATGACAGAAGAGAAATTATCCATTCTATTATTTATATTTTCTAGCATTTTATTATTAGATGCCAATTTCTTAGATAGGTTATCCATTAGCTTTCCTTGATTAGACACTAACTCTCTCAAAGGTGGAAAATTATTATTATTATTGTAAGAATTGTTACCTTGATAATTACTTGAGTAGTTAGGCCTCTGTTGATTCCAACCTTGATTTTGTTGAGGACGGTTGTAGTAGTAGAAGTTGTTATTGTTGATGTAGTTCACATCCTCAAGCATCTCAGGGCAGTGATTGCCTGAGTGTCCAGTATCTCCACACTCCTCACAAGTCATGTGAGAGTCGTAGATGTGCATAACTTCTTTCTTATCTCCAGCTCTATCATCGAGCTTTTTCATGAGCAGGTCTAACTTTGTAGACAGCATGTCTACCTCCTTGAGCTAATGCATACCTCCACCTCTCTCACGTGTCTGGGTCCTCTCTTCATTCCAGCCTCGGTTGGACGCCATCTTCTCCACAAGAGTTGTGGCTTGTGATATGGTAAGTGATAGGAATGCTCCTTCAGCTACAACATCCATGGTTTCTCGAGCACTGTTGCCGAGCCCATGATAAAATGTCTGCATCAATAGCTAGCTCTCCATTCTATGATGGGGACATTCTAGGATGTAGTCTTGGAAGAGCTCCCATGCTTCTGGAACGGATTCGTCATTTTGTTGCTGAAAACTTGTAATCTTCCCACGGAGAGCATTGGTCTTGCCCATGGGAAAGAACGTAGCTAGGAAGTTTGTTGAGAAGAGTGCCCACGTAGTATTCTTCTCCTTTGTAGCGTAGAACCACTGCTTCGCTCTCCCCAACAGTGAGAATTGGAAGAGGCGAAGTAGTATAGCATCTCTGGGGACTCCTGATATGGTAAATGTGTTGCAAATCTCCAGGAAGTGTTGGAGATGAGCACTAGCATCTTCATGTGCCTTCCCATAGAACTGGTTGGATTGCACCATGTTGATAAGTCCAGGCTTGAGCTCAAAGTTGCCATCGATCTCTACAGCAGGTCCAGTGCGGATGTTGTCCGTAGTGGGAGCTGAGAACTCACGGGTTGATTTGTTTGCCATGGCTTCAAACTCTGAAGACAAGTTCCGGTGATCTTCTTGATTGGATGAAGCTTCTTGCTGAAGTGTTGATGATCTCTTCTTGAGCTTGGCTCTTGTTTTTCTGAATAACGCTTCGGGATTGTCAACAAAATTTCCTAGATGATGTCTTCTATTCATACATTCCCCTACATAAGATAAAATAGGAAAATATCAGGGTAAAACTGTATGAGAGAATTGATAAGCTCAATCATATTAGTGATGCGAATGATAACTCAAAATCTATATCCATTCCTGATTAGTAATCAACCTTCCCCGGCAACGGCGCCAAAAATGCTTGTTGGGTATTCTTAACATCATTACCAAAAGTAGACTTAGCTTTCTAATTCTAGTAACGATGCCAAAAATGCCAAACCTATCCCTCATACCACTTAAGCCAAGTTGTCATCCCCAGCATGACATGAGAGACACGGTATTGAAATATGCAATTGCTCTTCTAAATAAATAATGAATGAGATCTGCAAGCGCACGGATTAATACCGATGTAGCATTTTAACCGGGAAGTATTCCAGGTATCGTTATTTATATTTTTTACCACTGGGAAAGGATTAACAATCATCACTATTGATTACAGAATGGAATATGAGATTGAGTATCTATCATTGCATGTATAATTGAGAACATTTATCTAACTCTTTCATACAGGGGTAAGTGTGACATAAAAGATATATGAAGTAATGAATAGTGACAAAGATAATTAATCTGATCATCATAACTTAGCCACATATAAATATGATAAGCACCTCAATTAGATACTCTAGAAAGTCATTAGCATGGAATTAGAACGAACTACAAAACTATTTCCTAAGTTATTCTCAACTATATAGTCTAGCATTATCATAGTTAGTGCAGGCATACTAAGCAATCATTGCGAGACAAGACTACGCCGATGCATAGTGATATTAGCAAGGTAAATGAGAAACATAGCAATCACTCCCCTGTAATAATGTTGCTCTGCCAGCCCAATACACGAGAGGTGGACTATATAAGAATCAATGAAGCTGTCACTATCACGAACTACCCCACGATCTGGCATATTGGGTACAATCACAGATAAATACGGTATAAGCACCACGCCTACACATTATCTATCATTTACCCATGGATCCGATGGATAAACGCTATACGATCCT